>NW_024580977.1:49565-50263 GCF_017639235.1 Corvus kubaryi
AAAGGGGCTGGGAAAGGGGGCTGGGAAAGGGGTTGAGAAAGGGCTGGAAAGGGGCTGGGAAAGGGGGCTGGGAAAGGGGTTGAGAAAGGGCTGGAAAGGGGCTGGGAAAGGGGGCTGGGAAAGGGGTTGAGAAAGGGCTGGAAAGGGGCTGGGAAAGGGGGCTGGGAAAGGGGTTGAGAAAGGGCTGGAAAGGGGCTGGGAAAGGGGGCTGGGAAAGGGGTTGAGAAAGGGCTGGGAAAGGGGCTGGAAAGGGGCAGGAACAACAATCCATCACCGGCTACGGGGCAGGCCCGGGGGGAGGAACGGGGGGACAGCGCCACTGCCTGGGATTATCCCGGGCAGGTTTGTCCTGGGCCGGTTTATCCCGGGTTTATCCCAGTTGGGTTTATCCCAGTTGGGTTTATACCAGACAAGTTTATCCCAGGCAGGTTTATCCCGGGTTTATCCCAGACAGGTTTATCCCGGGTTTATCCAGGGCAGATTTATCCCGGGTTTATCCTGGACAGGGTTATCCCAGACAGGTTTATCCCGGACAGGTTTATCCCGAGTTTATCCCAGGTTTACCTCAGGCAGGTTCATCCCTGACAGGTTTACCCCGAGTTTATCGCAGGTTTATCCCAGACAGGTTTATCCCGGGTTTATCCTGGTCAGGTTTATCCTGGTCAGGTTTATCCCAGGCAGGTTTATCCCAGGCAGGT
>NW_024580977.1:50273-50964 GCF_017639235.1 Corvus kubaryi
TCCCGAGTTTATCCTGGTCAGGTTTATCCCAGGCAGGTTTATCCCGGACAAGTTTATCCCGAGTTTATCCCAGACAGGTTTATCCCAGACAGGTTTATCCCAGGCAGGTTTATCCCGAGTTTATCCTGTTCAGGTTTATCCCAGACAGGTTTATCCCGAGTTTATCCTGGTCGGGTTTATCCCAGGCAGGTTTGTCCCGGACAAGTTTATCCCGAGTTTATCCCGGGCGGGTCCTGCGGGTCCCGAATCCCGGGAATGGCTCCCGGCGATCCCGGCCCCGCTCCGCCCGCGCCACCTGCCGGGCCCGCGGGGACACGGGGGGGACCCGCGACAGAGGAACGGCGGCCCCGGGACGGGAATCACCGGGACGGGAGCACCGGGACGGGAACCCCCAGGACAGAATTCCCGGGACAAAATTCCCGAGACAAAATCAGCGGGACGGGGATCCCCAGGACAGAATTCCCAGGACAGAATTCCCGGGAATGGATCCCCGGGACAGAATCCCCGGGACGGAATCTCCAGGACAAAATTCCCAAGCCAGAACCCTCGGGAAGATTCCCTGGGACAGAATTCCCAGGACATAATTGCCAGGTCAGAAATCCCAGGTCAGAATTCCCAGGACAGAATCCCCGGGACAGAATTCCCGGGATAGAAATCCCAGGTCAGAATTCCCAGGTCAGAATTCCCAAGA
>NW_024580977.1:50974-54356 GCF_017639235.1 Corvus kubaryi
GGGACAGAATTCCCAGGTCAGAATTCCCAAGACAGAATCCTGGGGAAGATTCCCTGGGACAGAATTCCCAGGAAAAAAATCCTCGGAACAAACTCCCAAGACAGAATTCCCAGGATGGAATTCTCGGGACAGAATCCCCGGGACAGAATTCCCAGCAAAGGATCCCCGGGACCGAATTCCCAGGACAGAATTCCTGGAACAGGATTCCCGGAACAGAATCCCCGGGACCGAATCCCCATCACCGAATTCCCATCACCGAATCCCCATCACCGAATCCCCATCACCGAATTCCCATCACCGAATTCCCGGGACGGAATCCCCGGCACCGGCGGCACCGGAGCAGCAGCAGCGCGGGTATGCAAAACAAGGAGGGGGGAAGTGGGCGTGGCTATGCAAATGAACGGGGTTCATTTACATCGCGCTTCCCGCCCATTGCTCGGTGGGCGTGGCCAAACCCCGCGGGGGGCGTGGCTTCCACAACGGGGCGCGCTCGGTGGGCGTGGCCTTCTCCCGGTGGGCGCGGCCTCTCCCGGTGGGCGTGGCCTTTTCCAGGTGGGCGTGGCCTCTCCCGGTGAGCGTGGCCTCCCGGTGGGCGCGGCCTCTCCCGGTGGGCGCGGCTCTCTCCCGGTGGGCGTGGCCTCTCCCGGTGGGCGTGGCCTCTCCCGGTGGGCGCGGCCTCTCCCGGTGGGCGCGTCCGTGGGTGGCGGCGGTGCCGGGGGGGCCATGGCGTGGTCCCGGTACCAGCTGGGCCTGGCCGCGCTCATGCTCCTCACCGGCTCCATCAACACCCTGGCGGCCAAGTGAGTCCCGCGGCGACCCCAAAATCCCCGGGACCCCCCCAACCAAGCCCCCCCCCCCCCCCCCCGGGTCCCCGCTCGGTCCCCGCCCCGCCCCCCACCGGCAAGGATTTGGGGTCACCTCGGTGTCCCCACCTCGCTTCGGTAGGGATTGGGGGATCCTTTTGGGGGATCCTTTTGGGGGATCCAGCTCCTTTTTGGGGTTGGGGAAGGAATTTGGGGGGGGTCTCCGGCGTCTTTTGGGGGTGGAGCCGCCCCGGATCCCCGCGCGGCTCCTCCCGCACCCCAAAATCCCGGGAAGGGCTGGAGTGACGCCATTCCCAGCCCGCGGTGGGTGATCCCAAAATCTTCCCGGGCAAGGCGGACCGGCCAGGCCGGCTCATCCCACCCGGATCCCAGCGGGATTCCAGCGGATCCCAGCCGATCCCAGGCTGCCGCTGGAGCCCGGGAGCCCCGGAACGGGAAACTGAGGCGCGGGGGCCGAGCGGGGCCTGGAGGGGACACGTGAGGTCCCAAAAAAGCCTCTTGCGACACCCCGGGGGCTCAGCCGGGAATGAGTCAGCCCCAAATCCCTCGGGATTGGCGGAAAACCGGGATGGGAAGAGGCGGCCCGGGCACCGCTCGGGTCCCCTTGGGGATCGGGGACATTCCCGGCTGGATTTGGGGGGGGGCTGCGGGACACTTGGGGTCCGTGGGGACGGGAAATCCGCATCCCAAGGGTGCCGCTTCCAGGTTTATCCAGAGGGGGATTGGAGCACCCAAAAAAAGGGGGATTTGCCCCAAATCAGGGCTTGGGGACCGCTCCAGCCGGGGATCCAGCGTCGCTCACGGCTCCGGGGTCCCTCAGCGGGTGGCGCTGGGAGGGGGGAAGGGCTGGGGGAGCCTCCATTCCCGGCTGGATCCGGAGCGTGGGGACAGGGGGGTCCCATTCCCGGTGTCCCATTCCCGGTGTCCCATTCCCAGTGTCCCATTCCCAGTGTCCCATCCCCGGTGTCCCATCCCCGGCATCCCATTCCCGGTTGGATCCGGAGCATGGGGACAGGGGGGTCCCATTCCCGGTGTCCCATTCCCAGTGTCCTTTGGGATCCAGAGCACTGGGACAGGGGTGTCCCACTCCCGGTGTCCCACTCCCGGTGTCCCATTCCCAGTGTCCCATTCCCAGTGTCCCATTCCCGGCTGGATCCGGAGCGTGGGGACAGGGGTGTCCCATTCCCGGGGTCCCATTCCCGGTGTCCCATCCCTGGTGTCCCACTCCCGGTGTCCCATTCCCGGTGTCCCATTCCCGGTGTCCCATCCCCGGTGTCCCACTCCCGGTGTCCCACTCCCAGTGTCCCATTCCCAGTGTCCCATTCCCAGTGTCCCATCCCTGGTGTCCCATTCCCGGCTGTCACTCAATCCCGGGATCCCAGCCAGGATCTGCGGCGGGCCGGGACAGCCCCAGCGGTGTCACCGTCCCCGGGGACATCCCGGCCCTGGCAGCGTCTCCTGCTGTCCCAGAGCTGTCCCAGAGCGCAGCCCCGAGCGGGATTTTGGGATTTCGGGATGATCCCGATGCCTGATCCCTGCTGTCCCTCCCAGGTGGGCCGACAACTTCAGCGCTCCGGGCTGCGATGGGACAGAGGAGCACCGATTCCAGCACCCCTTCCTGCAGGTGAGAGAGATCCCATTCCCGCTCCCGATCCCATTCCCGCTCCCGATCCCATTCCTGCAGGTGAGAGAGATCCCATTCCTGCTTCCAATCCCATTCCCACTCCCGATCCCACTCCTGCTTCCGCTCCCATTCCCGCTTCCACTACCATTCCCGCTTCCAATCCCATTCCCGCTTCTGATCCCATTCCCGCTCCCGATCCCGCTCCTGCTTCCGATCCCATTCCCGCTCCCGATCCTGCTCCTGCAGGTGAGGCCCCATTCCTTCTTCCGATCCCATTCCTGCAAGTGAGAGAGATCCCATTCCCGCTTCCAACCCCATTCCAGCTTCCAGCCCCTCATTCCATGTTCTGTCCCCCCCATTCCAGCTTCCGGTCCTCCATTCCAGCTTCCAGCCCTCGTTCCATGTTCCATCCCCCCATTCCATGTTCTGTCCCCCCCATTCCAGCTTCCAGTCCTCCGTTCCAGCTTCCAGCCCTCATTCCATGTTCCAGACCCCCATTCCATGTTCCAGCCCGGCTTTCCTGCTGATGATCCCCCCCATTCCATGCTCCATCCCCCCATTCCACCTTGTGATCCCCCTTATTCCACATTCCAGCTCCTCTTCCTGCTGAGTTCCCATTCCACCTTCCATCCCCCCCATTCCATGTTCCATCCCCCCACTCCATGTTCCATCCCTGCTTTCCTGCAGGGGGCCCCCCCCATCCCAGCTTCCAACTCCCTTTCCAGCTTCCAAACTCCTGCAGAGGAGCCCCCATTCCACCTTCCAGCCCCCCGTTCCATGTTCTGTCCCCCTCATTCCAGCCTCCATCCCCCCATTCCATGTTCTGTCCCCACATTCCCTGTTCCATCCCCCCATTCCATGTTCCAGCCCCCCATTCCATGTTCCAGCCCCCCATTCCACCTTCCAGCCCCACATTCCCACAACCCATCCCCCT
>NW_024580978.1:0-1694 GCF_017639235.1 Corvus kubaryi
TCCCCCAGTGCCCCCCCAGTGTCCCCCCCTCACCCTCGGGGGTCTCCAGCAGCTCCTGAGCCCGTGCGCGCCCACCCAGGCGAGGACGAGCGCGAGGGTGCGGGGGGTGGGCAGGGCCAGGGCGGGGGTCCCCCAGCCCTCCCCCACCCCCCCGCTAGCGCTCACGACCCCCACGAGCCCCAGCGGCAGCAGCAGCGTCAGAGCCCCCGCGCCTGGGGGGGCGGGGGGACGGCGTGAGCCCCCATCCCCCAAAAAAGGGACCCAGGGATTCGGGGACCCCTCCCCCACCCGAGAAAAGGGGTCCAGGTGTGTCCCCCTCCCCAAAAAGCGGACACGGGTCACTCTCCACGTCCCCCCAGGGGGTCCGAGTGCCCCTCGACCCCCAAAAGGGGTCCCCGGTGCGACCCCAACCCCTCCGGAAAGGGAACCCAGGCCGCCGGAAACCCCTTCCCCAACCCCCAAAAAGGCATCGGGAACCCCCACCCCAAAAACGGGACCCGGTTGTGCCCCCACCCCCCAAAACCGAACCCTCTGCCCCCGGCCCTCCTCCCCTTACCCCAAGGCCCCCCAAATTCCAGCTCGGGAGGAGGGGGCGCTCGGGGGCGCTCCATGGCTGGGGGGGATCAGGGGGTTCTGGGGGGGTCCTGGGCTCCGCCCCTGAGGGCGTGGGTTGGCCGTGGCACCACGCCCCTCACCCGGTGACGTCACCACGCTGTACGCTGATTGGCCACGGCACTGTCCCTCCCCGCTCTTAAAGAGACAGACACTCCGGTGCTTCGTGACGCCACGAACGACGTCATCACCCACGGAGAGCACGGGCACAGCAAAAACTCGTTTAATGAGTAACGAATGGGGAGAGGGAGCAGACACAGAGCAGGAGGGGCTCACAGGTCCTGGGGGTCCCTGGCACATTGAGGGGGGTCTCACACATCAGGGGGTCCTGGCACGGGGGGGTGCCTTTCACGGGGGTCCCTCACTCACAGGGCAGGAGGCTGCACGTGGGGGGTCCTTGCACAAGGGGGTCCTGCCCCGGGGGTCCCCAGGGTCCTGTGACGGTCCAGAGTGTCCCACGAGGTTCTCTCTTGCAGGAGGGGCCCACAGGGGTCTCAAGGGTCCCACAAGGGTCCCATGAGGGTTCCACAAACGTCTCAAGGGTCCCACGAGTGTCTCTCTTGCACGGAGGGGGGGTCCCGGGGGTCTCCTGAGGGTCTCGGGGTCACTCCACAACGAGGTGGAACCTCTCAGCCTCCTCGAACTGGGCGTTCATGGAGGCGGCCCAGGCCTCGAGCTCCGACAGCTGGGGAGGCGATGGAGGAAAAGGGGGGGGGGTCAGGGGGGCAACAGGATGAGGGGAATGGGGTCGGGGGGGTGAGGGTCCTGTAGATTCCTGGGGGGATCTGGGGTTTCTGGGGTGGCTACGAGGGCACCGAAGGGTTTACGGAGTCCTGGCAGCGGGGGCATTGTAGGGGTCTGGGCGTGAAATGGGGACACTGAGGGAGGACATTGGGACTCCAGAGGAGTGGAGGGGGTCCTGAGGGGCTGCGGGGTCATTGGAGGGCTCACGGGAAGGTCCTTGGGGGGTTCTGGTGGTGTGGGGGGGTCCCCGGGGGGTGTCACTCACATCAATAGGCGTCACCTTTTTCTTCCTCCTGCGCTCAGGGCCGCCGCCAATGCCGGGGAGGTCGAGGGGGGGG
>NW_024580978.1:1794-3650 GCF_017639235.1 Corvus kubaryi
CCCCCCCCAGCCCCCGGGGGGTTCCCCCCGCCTCCAGGCGGCTGTAGGAGCGCCGGACCCGGGGGGCCACGGGAGGGGGGATGGGCGAGGGAGGAGGGGAGGGGGCGACAGAGGGGGAGGGGGGGTGGGGAAGGGAGGGGTCGTTCTCCTTCTGGCTCTGGAGCTGTGGGAGAGGGTTGGGGGTGTCAGTGTGGAGGAGGGGAGGGCAGAGGGGTCCCCAGGTTATCGGGAACCCCCTCTCCCCACAGTGCCACCACCCCCCCCCCAATCCCTCCCCCAACTCACCCGAGGGCTCCGTCGGGGTCGGTCAAAGTCCTGTGGGGGAGGGGAGGGGTCTGTGAACCCCAAAACTGGGAACTCCCTCCCAGTGTGCTCGATGCCCCCCCAACCCCGAGATCCCTCAATCCCTGGGGCCCTGGGACTCCCGGAACACCCCCCAGGACCCGCCACAACCCCCCAAGACCTCCTCCCGAACTCCTGGGACCCCTCAAGCCCCTGAGAGCTTCCAACTCCTCTGACCCCCCCCAAAACCCCCTGGAACCCTCCTCAAACCCCTTGGTGCCCCCCTGACTCCCTGAACCGCCCCCAAGTCCCCGGAATCTCTCACAGTGACCCCACTCACGGGGCTGCCCAGGGGGCTGCGGGACGGGGGTGCCCAGGGGGGGCCGCCCCGGGGGGCCGAGACCACCAAGCGCTTGGAGCTGCGTCGCGTCACTGGGGGGGGGAAGATGAGGGATGTGGGGGTGCTGACCCCCCAACTGGCCCCCGGGACTCCTCCCGAGCCCCTCAGTTAACCCAGAAATCCCCCAGGAACATCCCAAAGCCCACAGAGCCTCCCCAGAGCCCCCCCCACCATGTACTGCCCCGGCCCAAAATCCTCCCTGGATCCCTCCAAGACGCCCCCAGCCCCAACAGAGCCCCCCCCCCAAAGCCCCGCCCAGACCCCGCCCCCTCCCATACAGCTTCCCCAAATACCCCCCCCAGGGACCACCTCACCCCCAAATGTCGCCCATAGACTGCCCCTAGGGCCTCCCCAGAGCCCGAAGACCCCTAGGACTCCCCGGACTCCCCCAGATTCCCCCTCACCCCTCGGGGTCGCCCCCGCCGAGCGCCGCCCGCCGCCTCCCGCCATGGCCATTCGAACAGACGGCAGTGACGTCATCTTCCCGCGCCGCGCGGGAACGCGGTGGGCGGGCTCCAGCCGCCATCTTGGGTGTGGCGGCTTTGTCGGAGACAGGCCACACTTCCGGGAAAATCTGCATGAAGTGACGCAATCAAGGAGCGACGTACCCGGAAGCGCCAGCGGGGCAGCGCGTCGCCATAGGAACGTGTGAGTGGGGGGCGGGGGGAGCTGGGGGGAGAATTTGGGGGAGCCTGGGGGGGCTCCGGGGGCGTCCGGAGGGAGTCCTGGAGGGTCTGGGGGGTCCAGGGGAGTCCTGGGCGGGGTTTTGGGGTGTCCCGTTGGCGTCCGGGCGGTGCTCGGCGGGTTCTGGGCAGTCCCGGGGGCTTCCTGGGGGGTCCTGAGGGGTCTCGGACACCGGGAGCCCTGTGAGGAGGGGGAGGAAGGGAGGTCCTGGGCCTCATCTGGGGCGTCTGAAGGGAAGTCTGGCGGGGGATCGGGGCTCCGGGGGGGCCCAGGGAGTCCCGCTGGGTGTCCAGGGGGGTCCTGGGGAGAGACTGGGGGGTCTCGGACACCGGGAGCTTCTTCTGAGGAGGGCGAGGAGGACCCAGGACCCCTGGGAGCCCCCAAATTCCAGGGGTCCCCCACGGTGGGGGCAGGGGGCTCCCAGAAGTATTTGATGGAGGGGACGGGACGGGAGGATTTTTTGGGTGGGGGTGGCGGGGGTTCCCCCGCC
>NW_024580978.1:3750-10671 GCF_017639235.1 Corvus kubaryi
CCCCCCCCCCCCCCCCCCCCCCCCCGCGGTCCCCCAGCCTCGCCATGGGCCTGTGCAAGTGCCCCAAGCGCCGGGTGACCACGCTCTTCTGCTTCGAGCACCGCGTCAACGTCTGCGAGAGCTGCCTGGTCAGCGCCCATCCCAAGGTCCGGCGGCGGGGGGCTCCGGGGTGGGGGGGGCCGGCGGTCCCCAAACCCCCCGGGACCCCCCCTTGACCCCGCAACCCCCCGTGTCCCCCCAGTGCATCGTGAGGTCGTATCTGCAGTGGCTGCAGGACAGCGATTACAGCCCCCAGTGCCCCCTGTGCGAAGCCCCCCTGGGCGAGCGCGAGACTGTGCGGCTCGTCTGCTACGGTGGGGGGGCTCCGGGGGGGCTCCTAACGCTGACCCTGACCCTAACCCTAACCTGCCTTTGGGAGGGCAGGAATGAACTCGCAGCAGGGCTGGGGGGGCTTGAGAGTGACTTTTAGGGGGCTTTAAGGGAGTTTTAAGAGTTAGGGGGCTCTGGGGGTGTTGGGGGTCCTTAAACTGGATTTGGGGGGTGCTGGGGGCAGCTTGAAACTGAGTTCTGGGACCCTAAAACTGATTTTAAGGGGGGGGGGACCCTGAAACCACCTTTAAGGGGATTGGGGATCTTGAAGTGGACTTTGGGGTGGTGTTGGGGGGTTGGGAGCCTTAAAAGTGAGTTTTGAGGGGACAGGGGGAGTCTAAAGCGGCTTTTGAGGGGTGGGGAGGGGGCTGGTGGTGTTTGGGTCCCCCCCAGGCCCATCCAACCCCCCTAAAACTGCCCCCTGGGCCTCCCAAGGCCACCCTAGAGATTCCCGTGGGACCCCCAAATCTCTCCCAGGTGGGTTTTGGGGTCCCCCTGACCCCCTGTGCCCCACCAGACGTGTTCCACTGGCCGTGCCTGGCAGGGTGGGCACGGGCGCTGCCCCCCCGCACGGCCCCCGCCGGGCACCGCTGTCCCCAGTGCGGGGGGCCGCTGTTCCCCCCCCCGAACCTGGAGGGCCCCGTGGCCGAGGCGCTGCGGGCGCGGCTCCGGACGGCGCCCTGGGCGCGGCCCGGGCTGGGGCTGCCGCTGGTGAGTGCCCCAAACATCCTAAGAATATACTTAAATACCCCAAACCGCCCAGAAATACCCCAAAATACCCCAATCTCCCTACAGATCGAGGACTCCGAGGAGCTGCCGGAGCCTGAGACTGCCCAGGAGCCAGACAGGGGCTGGGATGGTGAGGGGTGACCCCCAAAAATACCCCCCAGGGCCCCCAAAAACATCCCCGGGACTCCCCAGACACCCTTGGGACTGCCCCCCTATTTCTACCCAGGAACGTGAACCTCCCCAGAACTCTCAAAAACCTTCCTGGAACCGCAAAAAACACTCCCAGGATGGCCCAAAACCCACCAGAGACCCTCAAAAATGTTTTCTGGGGACCTCTATTCCCTGCCCCGGGACACCGCAAACCTCCCGGGGCTCCCAAACCCTTCCCAGGACACCCCAAAACCCCCCTGGGACTCCACAACCCACCAGGGACACCCCCCTGGGAACCCTGACCCCTGGGGAGACCCGCAAAACCCTCCTGGGACCCCCAGCCCTCCCCTGAGCCTTCTCTGGGACATCCATATCTCCCTGGGACCCCCCCAAACCCTCTCTATGGGACCCCAAAACCCTCTGGGAGACCCCAAACCGCCCCCCCCCCAAATTTTTTCTGGCACATCCCAACCCCTTGAGAGCCCCTAAGTTCTGCCGTGGGACACCCCAACCCCCAATTCTGTCCCCGCAGCCCCCATCACCCCTCCGGAGCCCGCCCAGAGCCCCCCCCCCCCCCACGCCGTCGTCCACATGGGGGGGGAGACCCCAACCCTGCACCCAGGTGAGTCTGGGGGGGCCGGAGGGGGTTTGGGGTGTCCCCATGGTGCCGGAGAGCCTTGGGGGAGCACCATTAGGTTCCATTAGGTACTGTGGGACTCTGTCGGGCTCCCGAAAATTCTATGGGGGTCCCATTGGGTTCTATGGGGTTCCAGGAGGTTCTGTGAGGTTTTACGGTGGTCTGTGGGGTTCTAGAAGGTTCTATGGGGTGCTGTGGGGTTGTAGAAGGTTCTACGGGGTTCTAGAAGGTTCTGTGGGGTCCCATTGGGTTCTATGGGGCTCCATTGGGTTCTATGGAGCTCTGGAAGATTCTATGGGGCTCTATGGGGCACTGTGGGGCTCCAGAAGGTTCTGTGGGGTTCTATGGAGCTCTGTGGAGTTCTAGAAAGTTCCGTGGGGTCCCATTGGGTTCTGTGGGGTTCCAGAAGGTTCTATGGGGCGCTGTGGGGCTCCAAAAGGTTCTGTGGGGCTCTATGGTGTTCTGTTGGTTCCCATTGGGTTCTATGGGGCTCCAGAAGGTTCTGTGGGGCTCTGTGGGGCTCTATAAGATTCTGTGGGGTCCCCACTGTGGGGTTGTGGGGCTTGGGGACCCCATGGGAGGGCAGGGTTTGGGGCCCCCCAGGCCCCGCGGGGAGGTTTTAGGGTCCCTCTGCCCTGCCCCACAGGCTCTGCCCCCCGCAAGCCCCTGGGGGGGCGCGAGTCCTGGAGCCCCCCCGACCGTGACGAGGACAAATACCGGCGCCGGCCCCTGGCATGGGTGCCCCCCAAGTTCAGGTGGGGTTGGGGGCTGGGGGGGCACTGGGGGGACACTTGGGGAGGGGTCCTGGGGGTCACTTTGGGGAAGCCGGGGACACTTTGGGGGAGTCACTAGAGGTCACTTTGAGGGGTCACTTCAAAGGGGCCCTGGGGGGCATTTCGGGGGCTCACTTGGGGTCATATTGAGGGTCGCTCTGGGGGGGTCCCTTTGGGAGTCTCTTGGGGCACCCCGGGGGATACTTTGGGGGGGGTCATGGGGGATCACTGGGGGTCCCTTTGGGGGGCCCTGGGGGTCCCTTTGGGGGGCTCTCCGGGGGTCACTGTGGGTCTCTCCGGGGGTCCCCGGTCCCCCTGTCACCCCTCCCCCCGCAGGTGCCGCATGCGTGGGGCCCAACGGCGCCCCCTGCTGGTGCTGTGCCTGGGCGGGGCTGCGGCCTTCGCACTGCTGCTGCTCCTATTGGCCAGCCTGGGCAGGGGTGGGGCCGACTCCGACCCCGCCCTTGAGCCGCTCAACAACCCCCACGTGCGGGTGGGGCACTGACCACGCCCCCAGGGGCGGGGCCTGGTGTGGAGGGGCGGGGCTCTGGCAGGGTGTGGCCAATAAATGGTGCCCCCTTGTGGAGAGGAAGGCAGAAGTGTCCATGCGATTCTTGGAGAAGCACCAGCTCCTCCCAGTGAGCCCCAGTTCCATCCCAGTGCCCTCCCAGTAACACGCCAGTTCCTCCCAGTGTCCCCAAAAACTTCCCAGACCCTCTCAGTCCCTCCCAGTTCCCACCACTCTGAACTGCTCAGCACTAAGACGCTCATTGTTTGCCCCCACACTGGGGGTCCCGGGAGTTTCTTTGGGGGGTCATGGGGATGGTTTGGGGGATCCTTTGGGGGAAGCTGGGGCTCCCAAGGGAGAAATTTTGGGATCCCAGGTAGGGTGAGGGTTGTCCCAGGGATGGTTTGGGGCAGGCCCAGGGGGGGGACTTGGGGTCCTTGGAGGGTCCCAGAGGGTTCTTCAGGGGGTCCTGGAAAAGACCTGGGGGAAATCGGAGGTCCCAGGGGGGGTTGGGGAGTCCCAGGTGGGTTTGGAGGCCCCAGGGCACAGTTGGGGCTCCCGAAGGTGTTTTGGGGGTTCCCGGTGGAGTTTTGGGGGTCCTGGGGGGAGTTTGGGAGTTTCACCCTCTAGAATGGGTGGGCCCCTACTGCCAGGTGGAGGCGGAGCAAGGCCAGGCCGCGCCCACGCGGAGGGGGCGGGTCCCAAGCGCTGGTGGGCGTGGTCTCGGCGGGCGGGGGGCCGGGCCCCCCCACGGAGCCCCCACCCCCCCACTTAACCCTTCCCCACTGCCCTCTAGACCCTCCCAAAATACCTCAGAACCTCCTCAAAACCACACCAGACACCCTCAAATTTCCCCTTAGCCCCCCCCAAAATGCCTCAGAACTACCCCAGATTCTGCTGAGCCCCACCACAAGCTCTCTCCACCCCCCCCCCAAACCCTCCCAGCCCCTGGTACCCGCAGGCGAAAGGTGCCAGGGGGGCCTCCCCACAGCCGCAGCCTTTGGGGGTCCCCCGGGGGGTGCTGGAGCTGGAAAATCCCAGTGGGAACATCGGGAATTTGGGGAATGGCCAGGAAACGATGGAGGAGCCAACGGGGGCGGGGGGCGCAGCCGGGGACACCCTCGGGGCACACGCAGGTCCTGGAGATCCCCAAAAAGGAGCGTCAGGGGGGGCTCCAAACCCCCCGGGGCCCCCAAAAACTCCCCTCAGATCTTGCCCCTTCCCCCCCGGTGGGGTTACAGGGATCCCCCAGGATTTTGGGGTGACCTGGTGGGGGTCACAAGGAGTCTCCCCAGATTTTGGGGGTGCACAGAGGGATCGCGTCCTGTCCCTGGGGTTTTGGGGTGCGTAGGGGGGGTACCTACCCGTTGCTGCGGGGGTGAGATGTGTAGGGTCCCCGGCAGAGCTCGCGGGGGACACAGAGGTGCCCCCCAAAAGTGTTGAGGCAGCTCTGGGCCCCCCTGCAGTCGTGGGAGCCCTCCGCGCACTCGCCCCGCTCGGGGGGGGAGGGGGGGGGGCTTTGGGGGCGGCTGAGCCCCCCCACACTGACCACAAAGCCCTCGACCCCCCAGAGCTCCCCCAAAACACCCCAGAGCTCTGCCCAAACCCGCCCCTGACATCACCAACAAGGAAGGGCCCTCAAATCCCACACAAAGCCCCCAAACCGCCTCACGGCCCCCCCAAATCACTCCCAGAGCCCACTCAGCCTCCCCACAGAGCCCCCGAGTCCCCCCACCCACCACAAACGGCTCCCCCACTGCCCCAGAGCCCCCACAGCTCCCAAACCGCACCAGAGACACTGCCCAAACCATCCCACAGCCCCTCCAAAGCCCCGAAACCGCCCCAAAGCCCCCCCAGCCCCTTCCTAAGCCCCCCCATACCCCGGCACAGCCCCCTGTCCTCAGCGTAGCCAGGGGGGCAGAGGCAGCTAAAGCCCCCCGGGAGATTCTGGCAGCGGTGCTGGCACGGGACCCCCGCCTGGCACTCGTCCACGTCTGAGAGACCCCCACGAGGTGGGGGGGACAGAGACCCCGGTGAGGCCCTGCAGTGACGACGGGGGGGGGGGGCAGAGCCACCGGCGGCCCCGCGGTGACACCCGAGGGGTCTCACAGCCCCACGCCGGCAACGCCCGTGCCACCCCCACCCCACCCCACCCCACCCAGCAGTGGACGGCCCAAGGTGGGAGCGGGACTGCGAACCGGGGGAGGGGTCTGATAGCAGGGTGGGGCTCTGGGCGGGGAAGGGGGCGTGGTCATGGCCCTGGGGGCGGTGCTACTGCTCTATGGGCGTGGCTACTTATCTGGGGACGTGTCCATACCCAGGGTGGGCACGTCTACACCAGATGGGTGTGCCCAGGACCGGGGGGGCGTGTCCATAAGGGAGTGGGCGTGTCCTCACCTGGCTGGGCGTGTCTTACCGTGGCACTCGTGCCCGTCAGCGCCCAGTGCAAAGCCGGGGCGGCAGCGGCAGCGGAAGGAGCCGAAGGTGTTGAGGCAGTGCTGGGAGCAGCGGGCGCCCATGGAGCACTCGTCCACGTCTGTGGGCGGGAAGGAGGGGCTTCGGGAGAGGATTTGGGAGGCCCCACCTCCCCCCAACCCTCCAGGGCCCAATGACAGTGGGGGAAATCCTCCCCCCCTACATCTGGGGGTGTCCCGGGGGGGTCCCGGTGGCCTGGGGGGGCTCTGACCAAGGCAGGAGCGGCCGTCAGGGCCGAGGCTGAACCCGGGGTGGCAGCGACAGGCGAAGGCTCCAGGGGAGTTGGCGCAGCTGTGCTGGCACCAGCGGAACTGGCACTCGTCCTCATCTGTGCCAGAAACAGCCAAAACCACCCCATAAACACCCCCTGGAACCCACACCCAGCCCTCCTCCTCATCTGTGCCAGAAACAGCCAAAACCACCCCATAAACACCCCCTGGAACCCACACCCAGCCCTCCTCCTCATCTGCGCCAGAAACAGCCAAAACCACCCCAAAACTACCCCATAAACACCCCTGAGCTCCAAACCCACCCCATAGAGCCCCACAGCTCCCTTTACCCCATAGCCCCACCCCAAATCCCCCCATATTCCCCCCGAAACCCCCCCCCGGTCCACCCAGCCCCCCCCAAATCCTCCCCAAAACTCCCGTAACCCTCCCACGCCCCCCAGGACCCTTGCACTGACCCACGCACTCGGTGCGCCAGTGTCGGTAGCCAGGGGGGCAGCGGCACTCAAAGCCCCCCGGGAGGTTGATGCAGTCCTGGCTGGGCCGGCACGGGGGGGGCCCTGCGCACTCGTCCACGTCTGGGGGAGGGCACAGGAAGGGGAGAAGCACCGGGACTCCCCCCTGACTGACCCCCAATCATGGGATCACCCCCCCTACCCCTGCAGGGACCCCCCAAAATCACACCCAAAAACCCCCGGGGCAGCCCCACCCTCCCAGGCCACACCCCGAAACACAACCTGTGCTTTAGCCCGGCCCACAAATCAGCCCCACCCTCCTAGACCACGCCTCGCCTGTAAACCACGCCCACAAACCAGCTCCGCCCTCCTTTTGGCTCCACCTGCTGCTCCTTGGCCACACCCGCCACCCGTTTGGCCACGCCCCTGCATCTTTCAACAGCCTCGCCCACCGATTTGCATAACCATAGCCACGCCCCTCGCCGCGGGCCCACCCACCCCTCAGGCTCCGCCCCTTCTCACCTGCGCAGGTGCCGTCGGGGGCGGGGCCGAATCCGGGCGGGCAGCGGCCGTCGGGGGCCGGGGCCGGGGCCGGGGC
>NW_024580979.1:0-284 GCF_017639235.1 Corvus kubaryi
TCTCTTTTTTCTTTTTCCTTCCTTTGTGTTTCTATCTCCCTCTTTTCTTCTTTTCTTTCCCCCTCTCCTTTTTCCCATTTTCTCCCCCTTTTTCCTCCCCTTTTTCTCCCCCTTTTTTTTCCTTTTTCTCTTCTTTTTCTCCCCATTTTTTCCTTTTTCCCCTCCTTTTTCCCCTCCTTTCTCCCCTCCTTTCTCCCCATTTTCTCCATTTTCCCCTCCTCTTCCTCCCCTCTTCCTCCCCTCTTCCTTCCTTTTTCTCCCGTTTTTCCTCTTTTTTCCTCTTT
>NW_024580979.1:384-4032 GCF_017639235.1 Corvus kubaryi
TTTTTCCTCTTTTTTCCTCTTTTTTCCTCTTTTTTCCTCTTTTTTCCTCTTTTTTCCTCTTTTTTCCTCTTTTTTCCTCTTTTTTCCTCTTTTTTCCTCTTTTTTCCTCTTTTTTCCTCTTTTTTCCTCTTTTTTCCTCTTTTTTCCTCTTTTTTCCTCTTTTTTCCTCTTTTTTCCTCCTTTTCTCCTTTTTTTTCCCTCTTTTTCTCCCCCTTTTCTCCCCTTTTTCCCCCTTTTTTCCCTCTTCTCCCCTTTTCCTCCCTTCTCCCCATCTCTCTCCCCTCTCTTTCCCTTTCCCCACTCCTCCCTCTCCCCCCCCCACCCACAAACCTCCCGTTTTTTCCCAAAACCCCACGTTTTCGGGTCATCCCCAGCCTTCGCCGACTACATCCTGATGGAGCCGAGCGAGGAGTACGCACCCACCTTCGCGCTGATGCAGGAGAAGATCTACATGAGCAAGATCGTGGTGGAGTTCCTGCAGAACAACCGCCACGTCAGCTACGAGGACCTGCTCAACAAGATCGAGGTGTCACCTCCTGGGACAATTCCAGTGTGGAAAAGAGGGGATGGGGACAATTCCTGCATGGAAAAGAGGGGATGGGGTCAGCAGGAGGAGATGATGGTGGTGAGGTGGGACCAAGGGTGGTACCTGCTCAACAATATCGAGGTGATGCCACCACCCCCGCGGTGCCACTGTCACCTCCCGGGGACAATTCCAGTGTGGAAAAGAGGGGATGGGGACAATTCCCACATGGAAAGGATGGGATGGGGTCAGCAGGAGGAGGAGGTGGTGGTGAGGTGGGACCAAGGGTGGCATCTGCTCAACAAGATGGAGGTGACAGCCCCAAACTGTCGCAGGCAAGGTTTGGGTTGGATGTGGGGGGAAAATCCCTCCTTGGGAAGGGTCCGGGGTGGAATTTTTCATGGAAAACCCGAATTTTCCATGGAGAAGGCCAAGGACAGCACTGGAGCCGTTGGGGCCGATGGGTCTTGGGTCGATCTCCAAAACCGTTGCCGACCTCGGTGACCCTCGGAACGGGCGATCCTGGGAGGGGTCAGCGGCCATTCCCAACCTTTCCCGACCCTTTCCCGTCCCCCCAGACCACGGTGCCGCCGGCAGGGCTCAACTTCAACCGCTTCACCGAGGACTCGCTGCTGCGCCACGCCCAGTTCGTGGTGGAGCAGGTGGAGAGCTACGACGAGGCCGGCGACAGCGACGAGCCCCCCGTGCTCATCACGCCCTGCATGAGGGACCTCATCAAGCTGGCCGGGGTCACCCTGGGCAAGAGGTGAGGTTTTGGGGGCAAAAAGCCTGAAATCGGGAAAATACGACTGAAGTTTGGGAAGTGGGACCTCAAAAGTGGGAGAACCCACCCAAAATTGGGGATTCTCACCTCCTTGATGAGGGACCTCATCCAGCTGGTCAGGGTCATCCTGGGCGAGAGGTGAGGTTTGGGATGAATGGCCCCAAAATTGGGAGAATTGGACCAAAATTTTGAAGAGTTTGGGCTCAGTGGTCCCAAAATCAGGGAAATTTGTCCAGAACTGGGGAGGGTTTGGGCTCTGGAGTATTTGGGAAATCCACCCAAAATTGAGGAAATCTTCCCAAAATTGGTGAGGATTTGGGTTCAGTGCTGGGGATCGGAGCAGAAACCCTCCCAAAATTGGGGGAATCCTCCCAAAATGGTGAAAACCCTCCCAAAAATTGGGAAGACCCTTCCAAAATTGGGAAACCCAAGCCTGGTGCTACTCCAAACGGGGAAGGACGCCAGGTTGGGTCCCCAAAACCCATCCGTGCCCTTGGGGACCCCGAAGGTGCCCCATCGTCCCCGCTGGCACCTCTTGGGGTCCCTTGGGTGTCCCCTGGGCGGTGTCCCCGTCCCTGGGCGTGGCCTGAGCGCTGTCCCCGTGTCCCAGGCGAGCCGTGCGGCGCCAGGCCATCCGCCACCCGACCCGCATCGACAAGGACAAGGGTCCCACCAAGGCCACCACCACCAAGCTGGTGTACCTCATCTTCGACACCTTCTTCTCGGAGCAGATCGAGAAGGACGAGCGCGAGGAGGACAAGGAGAACGCCACCAAGCGCCGGCGCTGCGGCGTCTGCGAGGTACCCCAGGGTCACCGGCGGCGTCAGCCGAGCCCCCCCGTCCCGCGGGGACGCGGCTGTGGGGTGGTGGTGGGTTTGGGTGGTCGGCGTTGGAGGGTCCTCCAAGCTCGGCCAATGTCATTGTGTTGGGTTGGACTGGTTGATCTTGGAGAGTCTTCCAGCTTTGGTTAACGTCAATGTCGTGGATGGGGTTGGCTGAGCTTGGAGGACTCTTCTAACCTTGATCAACATCAACCAACATCAACGCCATGGGTTGGGTTGGTTGGTCTTGGAGGACTCTTCTAACCTTGATCAACATCAGCCAACATCAACGTCATGGGTTGGGTTGGTTGATCTTGGAGGTCTCTTCTAACCTTGATCAACATCAACCAACATCAACGCCATGGGTTGGGTTGGTTGGTCTTCGAGGTCTCTTCTAACTTTGATCAACATCAACCAACATCAACGTCATGGGTTGGGTTGGTTGGTTTTGGAGGACTCTTCTAACCCTGATTAATGTCAACATCCTGGGCTGGGTTGGGTTGATTGCTCTCGAAGGTCTCTTCCGACGTTGATCAAGCAACATCAACCTCTTGGGTTGGGTTGGGTTGGTTGTTCTTGAAGGTCTCTTCCAACCTTGACCAATCAATATCAGTTTCTTGGCTTGGGTTGGTTGATCTTGGAGGACTCTTCCAACCTGAATCACCCAACCCCAACCTCCCATCCCGGTTGCTCCGTGGGGCCCTCCCGGAGGCTCCCGCGTTCCTGGGGACCTTTCTGGGTGTCAGCCGGTGTCCCCTGTCCCCGTGCCAGGTGTGCCAGCAGCCCGAGTGCGGCAAGTGCAAGGCCTGCCAGAACATGGTCAAGTTTGGGGGCAGCGGGCGCAGCAAGCAGGCGTGTCTGCAGCGGAGGTGCGTGGCCCCGGCCCTGTCCCCAAACCCCGCTGTCCTCATCCCCAACCCCACTGTCCCCAACCCCACTGTCCCCAACCCCACTGTCCCTGTCCCAAACCCCGCTGTTCCTGTCCCCAAACCCCGCTGTGCTCATCCCCAACCCCACTGTCCCCAACCCCACTGTCCCCGTCCCCAACCCCACTGTCCTCATCCCCAACCCTGCTGTCCCCATCCCCAACCCCACTGTCCCCAAACCCCACTGTCCCCGTCCCAAACCCCGCTGTCCCTGTCCCCAACCCCGCTGTCCCCGTCCCCAAACCCTGCTGTCCCCATCCCCAACCCCCGCTGTCCCCGTCCCCTGCGCCTCCTGGTGACGGCCCCGGTGACGGCCCCGCTGCCCAGGTGTCCCAACCTGGCGGTGCGGGAGGCGGACGAGGACGAGGAGGTCGATGACAACATCCCCGAGATGCCCTCGCCCAAGAAGATGCTCCAGGGCCGCAAAAAGAAGCAGAACAAGAGTCGGATCTCCTGGGTCGGGGAGCCCATCAAGGTGAGGGAGCTGGAAAGGGGAGGGGACCCATCCAGGTGAGGCCAGAATGGGGGGACCCATCCAGGTGGGGGGACCCATCCAGGTGAGACCAGAGTTGGATCTCGTGGATGGAGGAACCC
>NW_024580979.1:4042-8694 GCF_017639235.1 Corvus kubaryi
TGGATGGAGGAACCCATCCAGGTGAGACCAGAGTTGGATCTCGTGGATGGAGGAGCCCATCCAGGTGAGGCCAGAATGGAGGAACCCATCCAGGTGAGGGTGAGGGCCTCCATCCAGGTGAGGCCGGTGTCTGTAACCGTCCCCATGCCCCCGGCAGAGCGATGGCAAGAAGGATTATTACCAACGTGTCTGCATCGACTCCGAGACCCTGGAGGTGGGCGACTGCGTGTCCGTGAGCCCCGACGACCCCACCAAGCCCCTCTACCTGGCCAGGTGGGTTCTCCTTGGGGACATCCCCCCCAGCCCCTCTACCTGGCCAGGTGGGTTCTCCCTGCTCCCATGGGGTGGGGACACAGGGACGTCCCCTCACGGCCCCGCACTCCTCAGGGTGACGGCCATGTGGGAGGACAGCAGTGGCCAGATGTTCCACGCCCACTGGTTCTGCCCCGGCTCGGACACGGTCCTGGGGGCCACCTCGGACCCCCTGGAGCTGTTCCTGGTGGACGAGTGCGAGGACATGCAGCTGTCCTACATCCACGGCAAGGTCAACGTCATCTACAAGGCGCCCTCGGACAACTGGTCCATGGAGGTGGGGACAGCCCCGCGGGGTCCGGCCCGTGCCGGGAGCGGGGCCGATCCCGGCGATCCCGGTGTTTTCTCCCAGCAGGGCGGGCTGGACATGGAGATCAAGATGGTGGAGGACGACGGGAGGACGTATTTCTACCAGATGTGGTACGACCAGGAGTACGCGCGCTTCGAGAGCCCGCCCAGCACGCAGCCCAGCGAGGACAACAAGTACAAGTCAGTTTTGGTGGGGAGGGAAAAAAAGAGGAATTTTGGGGTCTCCCGGCCCCGAGTGGATTTTTGGGGAGAATTCCGTGGCGTTCCCGCAGGTTCTGCATGAGCTGCGCGCGCCTGGACGAGGTGAGGCACAAGGAGATCCCCAAGGTGGCCGAGCCCCTGGAGGAAGGGGACGGGAAGATGTTCTACGCCGTGGCCACCAAGAACGGGGTCCAGTACCGGGTCGGGGACGGCGTCTACCTGCTGCCGGACGCCTTCTCCTTCAGGTGGGCGCGGGGATCGCCTCTTCGGGGTGGGGTTTGGGGAGCAGAACTTGTCGGGTTTGGGTTTTCCCAGCTGTGGGTGAAAAGTCTCGTGTCCCAGAATTTCCAGAAGTTCAGCTTAAAAAAATGAACCCGAATTTGATCTTCTGTCGTTCAACCGAGCGGCGTCTCCGATAGGAGAACCCCGCTGCTGTGTGTCGGGGATAAATTGGAATTAGGGAGTTACAGGATCAAAGAATTGGGGTTGGGAGACCCCTCTAAGACCCTCAATTCCAACCCTCAACCCAACTTTTGATGGATAAATCGGAATTATGGAATCACAGAACCAGTTAAGGTTGGGAGACCCCTCTAAGACCCTCAATTCCAACCCTCAACCCAACTTTTGATGGATAAATCGGAATTCTTCGATGAATTAAGACTGGACAACCCCTCTAAGATCCTCAATTCCAACTCCTAACCCCATTTTTGGGAGGCAGCTTGGAATTACGGAATTAAGGCTTTTCAACCCCTCCAAGACCCTCGATTCCAAATCCTAACCCAACTTTTGGTGGATAAACCTGAATTAATCAACGAATTAAGACTGCAAGACCCCTCCAAGACCCCCCCAGTCCACCCCTTCACCCAACGCCACCGCCCCGCCTCCCCCAGCGCCGCATCCCGACGCGTTTTTGGGGCGCTTCTCGCCCTTTTCCCCGTTCCCCCAGCGTGAAGCCGGCCAGCCCGGCCAAGCGGCCCAAGAAGGAGGCGGTGGACGAGGAGCTGCACCCGGAGCACTACCGGAAGTACTCGGAGTACATCAAGGGCAGCAACCTGGACGCGCCCGACCCGTATCGCGTGGGGCGCATCAAGAGCATCTTCTGCAGCCTGCGCAGCAACGGCAAGCCCAACGAGGCCGACATCAAGCTCAACATCTACAAGTTCTACAGGTGCCTCCACAGGGGGGTCCAAAATCCTGGGATTTGGGGCGTTTTGGGGGCTGGGAGGGCTGGGAGTTGTTGGTGAAACCAGGGCTCGGTCGGGTGTCCCAAATCTTTGGAGGTTCTCGGTCACCTTCGCAACTTGGATGGTCCTCGTTGGACTTTCTCAGCTGGGAAAACGCTCCCAAAACTGGGGAAATTGTCCCAAAATTCATGAGGAGTTGGGCTCATTGTCCCCAAAAATGGGAAGATTATCCCAAAATCCATGAGGAGTTGGGCTCATTGTCCCCAAAATGGGAAGATTGTCCCAAAATCCATGAGGAATTGGGGTCAGTGTCCCCAAAAATGGGAAGATTGTCCCAAAATCCACGAGGAGTTGGGGTCAGTGTCCCCAAAAATGGGAAGATTGTCCCAAAATCCAGGAGGAGTTGGGGTCAGTGTCCCCAAAAATGGGAAGATTGTCCCAAAATCCAGGAGGAGTTGGGCTCATTGTCCCCAAAAATGGGAAGATTGTCCCAAAATCCATGAGGAGTTGGGGTCATTGTCCCCAAAAATGGGAAGATTGTCCCAAAATCCAGGAGGAGTTGGGGTCAGTGTCCCCAAAAATGGGAAGATTGTCCCAAAATCCAGGAGGAGTTGGGGTCAGTGGCACGAGCAGCGCTGGGAACGGGAGTAGAAATCCACGGACTTGGATGATCCTTGTGGGACATCTTTGGAGGTCTTTGGACAGTTTTGGACATTTTTGGATGCTTTGGGACACCTTTGGATGTTTTGGGACATCTGGGGACATTTTTGGACATCTCGGGATGCTTCCAGCTCCCTTAAAATCCCCTTAATTCCCTTCTTCCTTAATCCCACCCCCATCCCAGCTCCAACTTTCCCTCCAACCCTCCCAAAAACCCCCAAATCCCCTCTCCAAACTCTCCGGGGAGCCTTGACCCAGCCCGGTCCCACGGCGAGGACTCACCTCCGCGTCCTTCCCCCCTGATCCCGGCGTTTTTCCGGGAATTTTCGGTGCTCGCAGGCCCGAGAACACGCACAAGTCCATGAAGGCGAGCTACCACGCCGACATCAACCTCCTCTACTGGAGCGACGAGGAGGCCACCGTGGAGTTCCGGGCGGTGCAGGGCCGCTGCTCCGTGGTCTACGGCGAGGACCTGCCCGAGAGCATCCAGGACTACTCGGCCGGGGGCCTGGATCGCTTCTACTTCCTGGAGGTCGGGGAAAACGGGAATTCCAGAGGGGCTGGGGGTGGTCCTGGCGGGGCTGGAGAGCTCAGGGATGGAGGAAAGTTGGGGTTTGCCATGGAAGGGTTGGAGTTGGGGCCGGTTCCAGCATTTTAGGGAGTAAGTCTTGGATGCTAAACTGGGTTTTTGGAGATCTGGATGAGTTCCTGGTGGGTCTGGATGAGTTCCTGGAGGGTCTGGATGAGTTCCTGGTGGGTCTGGATGAGTTCCTGGTGGGTCTGGATGAGTTCCTGGAGGGTCTGGATGAGTTCCTGGAGGTCTGGATGAGTTCCTGGAGGGTCTGGATGAGTTCCTGGAGGTCTGGATGAGTTCCTGGAGGGTCTGGATGAGTTCCTGGAGGTCTGGATGAGTTCTTGGAGGTCTGGATGAGTTCCTGGAGGGTCTGGATGAGTTCCTGGAGGGTCTGGATGAGTTCCTGGTGGGTCTGGATGAGTTCCTGGAGGGTCTGGATGAGTTCCTGGAGGTCTGGATGAGTTCCTGGTGGGTCTGGATAAGTTCCTGGAGGGTCTGGATGAGTTCCTGGTGGGTCTGGATGAGTTCCTGGAGGGTCTGGATGAGTTCCTGGAGGTCTGGATGAGTTCCTGGAGGGTCTGGATGAGTTCCTGGAGATCTGGATGAGTTTCTGGAGGTCTGGATGAGTTCCTGGAGGGCTGCAGAGCCCAGGGATGGAGCCAATGGGCTTTTCTGCCTCTCCAGGTGGATTTTCCATGGAGGAGTTGGAATTGGGGCCTATTCCGACTTTTTAGGGACTAAATCTTGGATGCTAAACTGGGTTTTCAAGGGTCTGGAATTGTCCCTGGAGGGTCTGGAATTGTCCCTGGGGCCTCTGGATGCGTCCCTGGGGTTCTGCTGTCCCGGAATCACGGAACCTTTCCCTGAATCCAGCGGGATTCGGGCAATCCCAGGGTCATTCCCAAGCTGGAAAAATCCCAAATCCTTGGGGGTTTTTGTTTTGTTCTTCCAGGCTTACAACGCCAAAACCAAGAGCTTTGAGGATCCTCCCAACCACGCCCGGAGCTCTGGGAACAAAGGGAAGGGAAAGGGGAAAGGGAAAGGTGAGGCTGGGAAAGGGCAGAAAGGGCTGGAAAAATGATGGAAAAGAGGTGGGAAAGGGGTGGAAAAGGGGCAGAAAAGGGGTGGAAAACGACTAGAAAAGGGGGTGGGAAAAAGGGTGGAAAAGGGGTGGAAAAGGGATTGGAAAACAAGTGGGAGAGGGGCGGAAAATGGGTGGAAAACGACTAAAAATGGGGGTGGAAAAGGGGATGGAAAAGAAGTGGAAGAGGGGTGGAAAATGGGTGGAAAATGACTAAAAATGGGGGCAGAAAATGGGTGGAAAAGGGGCAGAAAAGGGATTGGAAAACGAGTGGAAGAGGGGCAGAAAATGGGTGGAAAACGACTAAAAATGGGGGTGGGAAAAGGGTGGA
>NW_024580979.1:8704-10911 GCF_017639235.1 Corvus kubaryi
AAGGGGATGGAAAACGAGTGGAAGAGGGGTGGAAAATGGGTGGAAAAGGACTAAAAACGGGGGTGGAAAATGGGTGGAAAAGGGGCAGAAAAGGGATTGGAAAATGAGTGGAAGAGGGGCGGAAAATGGGTGGAAAAGGACTGGAAAAGAGGTGGGAAAGGGGGTAGAGAAGGGGCGCAGAAGGTGGAAAAGGGGCTGGAAAAGGGGCAGGAAAAGAGGTGGGAAAGGGGGTGGAGAAGGGCAGGAAAAGGGCAGGAAAAGGAGGAAGAGGGAAGGAGTTGGCCGTGATTTTTGCAGGGAAAGGCAAAGGGAGGGCGGTGAGCTCGGAGCAGAGCGAGCCGGAGCCGGCCGAGCTCAAGGTGCCCAAGCTGCGGACGCTGGACGTGTTCTCCGGCTGCGGGGGCCTCTCCGAGGGCTTCCACCAGGCCGGTGAGCCCCGGGGCACCGGGAACGCCGCGCTTGGGAAGGCTGGAAAAGGCCTCGGGGGGTCATCACATCCACTGGCCATTGCTGGTGTCCGGCCCTGGGCGTTCCCAGCCAGCTCTGGCCATTCCCAGTGTCCAACCCTGGGCGTTCCCAATGTCCAACTCTGGCCATTCCCAGTGTCCAACCCTGGGCGTTCCCAGTGTCCAACCCTGGCCATTCCCAGTGTCCGGCCGTGGGCGTTCCCAGCCAGCTCTGGCCATTCCCAGTGTCCAACTCAGGCCATTCCCAGTGTCCGGCCCTGGCCATTCCCAGTGTCCGGCCCTGGGCGTTCCCAGCCAGCTCTGGCCATTCCCGGTGTCCAACCCTGACCATTCCCAGTGTCCGGCCCTGGATGTTCCCAGTGTCCAACCCTGACCATTCCCAGTGTCCGGCCCTGGACGTTCCCAGCCAGCTCTGGCCATTCCCAGTGTCCAACCCTGGCCATTCCCAGTGTCCAACCCTGACCATTCCCACTGCCTGGCTCTGACCATTCCTGACCATTCCCAGTGCCCAACCCTGACCATTCCCAGTGCCCAACCCTGGCCATTCCTAGTGCCCAACCCTGGCCATTCCTGGCCATTCCCAGTGCCCAACCCTGGCCATTCCCAGTGCCCAACCCTGACCATTCCCAGTGCCCAACCATGACCATTCCTGACCATTCCCAGTGCCCAACCCTGGCCATTCCCAGTGCCCAACCCTGGCCATTCCTGGCCATTCCCAGTGCCCAACCCTGACCATTCCCACTGCCCAACCCTGACCATTCCCACTGCCCGGCTCTGACCATTCCTGACCATTCCCAGTGCCCAACCCTGACCATTCCCACTGCCCAGCCCTGACCATTCCCACTGCCCAACCCTGACCATTCCCAGTGCCCGGCTCTGACCATTCCCACCCAACCCTGGCCATCCCCGCCCGCCTGTGCCCCGCAGGAGTCTCGGAGACGCTCTGGGCCATTGAGATGTGGGAGCCGGCGGCGCAGGCGTTCCGGCTCAACAACCCCGGCACCACGGTGTTCACCGAGGACTGCAATGTCCTGCTCAAGCTCGTCATGGCCGGCGAGAAAACCAATTCCTTGGGCCAGAAACTGCCCCAAAAGGGGGACGTGGAGATGCTCTGTGGTGGCCCCCCGTGCCAGGGCTTCAGCGGGATGAACCGCTTCAATTCCCGCACGTATTCCAAGTTCAAGAATTCCTTGGTGGTCTCCTTCCTCAGGTGGGTGTGGAGGGGTCTTTTCAGGGTGAGACCCCTGTCCCTGGCCATTCCCACCCAACCGTGGCCATTCCCACCCAATCCTGACCATTGCCACCCACCCATGGTCATTCCCACCCATCTTTGGTTATTCCCACCCAACCGTGGCCATTCCCACCCAACTGTGGCCATTCCCACCCAACCATGGCCATTCTCACCCAACTTTGATCATTCCCACCCGATCCTGACCATTCCCATGCAACCATGGCCATTCCCACTCAACCATGGCCATTCCCACCCATCCATGGCCATTCCCACCCATCCATGGCCATTCCCACCCAACCATGGCCATTCCCACCCAAATTTGATCATTCCCACCCGATCCTGACCATTCCCACCCAACCATGGCCATTCCCACCCAACTTTGATCATTCCCACCCAATCCTGACCATTCCCACCCATCTTTGGTCATTCCCACCCAACCATGGCCATTCTCACCCAACTATGAACATTCCCACCCATCTTTGGTCATTCCCACCCATCCATGGCCATTC
>NW_024580979.1:10921-13149 GCF_017639235.1 Corvus kubaryi
ATTCCCACCCAACCATGAACATTCCCACCCATCTTTGGTCATTCCCATCCAACCATGGCCATTCTCACCCAACCATGAACATTCCCACTCATCTTTGGTCATTCCCACCCATCCATGGCCATTCCCACCCATCCATGGCCATTCCCACCCATCTTTGGTCATTCCCACCCAACCCTGACCATTCCCCCCAACCCCGGCCCTGACGTCCCCTCGCCACGCCCACGTCCCCCTGTCCCCGCAGTTACTGCGATTATTACCGGCCGCGCTTCTTCCTGCTGGAGAATGTCCGGAATTTCGTGTCCTTCAAACGCTCCATGGTGCTCAAGCTGACCCTGCGCTGCCTCGTGCGCATGGGCTACCAGTGCACCTTCGGGGTGCTCCAGGTAGGCTCCCCAGGCGTGGGTTTTTGGGGTGAAAAACCCCTTTTCTGGCACCCAAGGACAAGTTGGTCGTGTTGTTCCTTGGGGATGTTCCCAAAGAAATTCTCAATTCCCAGTTGGTTCTCCAAAGGAGGAGTTGACTCCGTGGGTGGCTTTGAGGCCGTTCTCAGCTCTGTGGGGGCTCAGCAAGGATGGGGACGCTCCAGTTCCCTCAGGAATTGTCCCCTCCAAAGTCCCAGTTGGCTCCTTGAGTGGCTCTGGGGCATCCCCAGCCCTGTGAGGGCTCAGCAGGACGGGGCCACCACAGACCTTCAGGAATTGTCCCCTCCATAGTCCCAGTGGGAACCTTGGGTGGCTCTGGGGACATCCCCAGCCCCGTGAGGGCCACCACCGCAGCCCCTCAGGAGCTGTCCCCGCAGGCCGGGCAGTACGGCGTGGCGCAGACGCGGCGCCGCGCCATCGTCCTGGCGGCGGCTCCGGGCGAGAAGCTGCCGATGTTCCCGGAGCCCCTGCACGTCTTCGCCCCCCGCGCCTGCCAGCTCAGCGTCGTGGTGGACGACAAGAAGTTCGTCAGCAACATCACCCGGTGAGGGCCCGGGAATTCCGAGTCGGGAATTCGGCGCCGGGAATTCCATGTTGGGATATTCAGCGTTGGGAATTGGGAGCCAGGAATTCCACACCAGGAATTCGGTGTCGGGAATTCCACGTCGAATTCGGTGTTGGGAATTCCAGGTCTGGAATTTGGCATTGGGAATTCCATGTTGGGAGCTGCACGTTGGGAACTGGGAGCCAGGAATTCCACATTGGGAATTCAGCACTGGGAATTCCATGTCGGGAATTCCGTGTTGGGAATTCTGGACCGAGAATTTGATGTCGGGAATTCCATGTTGGGAATTCCATGTTGGGAATTTGGGGCCGGGAATTCAATGTTGGGAATTCCATGTCGGGGATTCCATGTTGGGAATTCGGCGCCGGGAATTCAGCACTGGGAATTCCATGTCGGGAATTCTGTGTTGGGAATTCGGGGCCAGGAATTCAATGTTGGGAATTCAGTGTCGGGAATTCGATGGCGGGAATTCTGGGTTGGGAATTCAGCACTGGGAATTCCATGTCGGGAATTCAATGTTGGGAATTCGGTGCCGGGAATTCGATGGCGGGAATTCCGGGTTGGGAATTCAGCACTGGGAATTCCATGTCGGGAATTCCGTGTTGGGAATTCAGCACTGGGAATTCCATGTCAGGGATTCCATGTTGGGGATTCCATGTTGGGAATTCAGCACTGGGAATTCAATGTCAGGAATTCGGCACCGGGAATTCCGGCCGCTTACGGCCCCTTTCTGCTCCCAGGACGTACTCGGGGCCGTTCCGCACCATCACGGTGCGGGACACGATGTCAGACCTGCCGGAGATCCGCAACGGCGCCTCGGCGCTGGAGATCTCCTACAACGGCGAGCCCCAGTCGTGGTTCCAGCGGCAGATCCGCGGCTCCCAGTACCAGCCCATCCTCAGGGATCACATCTGCAAGGTGCGGCAGCGGGAGCCCCCGGATCCCGCCGGGATCGCGCCGAGGGAGCGGCCCTGGGGCTTCCCCGGGTGGCTGTGCCCGGAATCGGGATGGTGGCTGGGAATGGTGGAGGTGGTGGGAGAGGTGGGGATATTGGGAATGGTGGGGATTTTGGGACTGATGGAGGTGGTGGGAATGGTGGAAATTTTGGGAATGGTGGAGGTTTTGGGAATGGTGGAGGTGGTGGGAGAGGTGGGGATATTGGGAATGGTGGAGGTGGTGGGAATGGTGGAAATTTTGGGAATGGTGGAGGTGGTGGGAATGGTGGGGATTTTGGGAATGGT
>NW_024580979.1:13159-14507 GCF_017639235.1 Corvus kubaryi
TGGTGGAGGTGGTGGGAATGGTGGGGATTTTGGGAATGGTGGAGGTGGTGGGAATGGTGGGGATTTTGGGAGTGGTGGGGATTTTGGGAATGGTGGAGGTGGTGGGAGTGGTGGGGATGAAAGTTTTGGGAATGGTGGAGGTGGTGGGAACTGGTGCAGATTACTGGAGTGGTGGGGATTTTGGGAATGGTGGAGGTTTTGGGAATGGTGGAGGTTTTGGGAGCTGGCAGAGGTGGTGGGAACTGGTGGAGGTTTTAGGAGGTGGTGGGAGCTGGTGGAGGTTTGGGAGTGGTGGTTTTGGGAGCTGGTGAAGCCCCTGGGAGCCCGGTGGGACCACTGGGATCTGGTGGATCCCCTGGGAGCCACCTCTCCCTACCCTTCCCCTGAACCCCAACCGCTCCCCGACGGTCTCCAATGCCCCCGGTGGTGCCCACCGCCCCCCGTCGTCCCTCGCGCTCCCCCCGCCCGGCCCGCGGTGACGCCGGGCTGGCCGCGGCAGGACATGAGCGCGCTGGTGGCGGCGCGGATGCGGCACATCCCGCTGGCACCCGGCTCCGACTGGCGGGACCTGCCCAACATCGAGGTGCGGCTGTCGGACGGCACCACCACGAGGAAGCTGCGCTACACCCACCACGAGCGCAAGAACGGCCGCAGCAGCTCCGGCGCCCTGCGCGGCGTCTGCTCCTGCGCCGAAGGTGGGTGCTGGCCCCCCAAAACCACGTCCCCGGGCGGGGTTGGGCGTTGCCCTTTCCCGAAATTCCGAGGGTGGTTTTGTGTGCGTTCCCAGGGAAGCCGTGCGACCCGGCCGACCGGCAGTTCAACACCCTGATCCCGTGGTGCCTCCCGCACACCGGCAACCGGCACAACCACTGGGCCGGGCTCTACGGGCGCCTGGAGTGGGACGGCTTCTTCAGCACCACCGTCACCAACCCCGAGCCCATGGGCAAGCAGGTGGGGCAAGGAACCGTGGTCATGGCGGGGGTTTGGTGGAGGTGTGCGGTGGCCACCATGTCGTAGCCCTTGGGTGGGTTTGATGGTGTCCAGTGGCCACAACGTCCCAATGGTTGGGTTTGGTGCTCTCCAATGCCCACCATGTCCCAATGGTTGGCTTTGGTGCTCTCCAATGCCCACCGTGTCCCAATGGTTGGGTTTGGTGGTGCCCAGTGCCCACCATGTCCCAATGGTTGGGTTTGGTGGTGCCCAGTGCCCACCGTGTCCCAATGGTTGGGTTTGGTGGTGCCCAATGCCCACCATGTCCCAATGGTTGGGTTTGGTGGTGCCCAGTGCCCACCGTGTCCCAGTGGTTGGCTTTGGTGGTGCCCAATGCCCACCATGTCCCAATGGTTGG
>NW_024580979.1:14517-14696 GCF_017639235.1 Corvus kubaryi
TGGTGGTGCCCAATGCCCACCATGTCCCAATGGTTGGCTTTGGTGGTCTCCAATGCCCACCGTGTCCCAATGGTTGGCTTTGGTGGTTTCCAGTGCCCACCATGTCCCAGTGGTTGGCTTTGGTGGTGCCCGATGCCCACCGTGTCCCAATGGTTGGCTTTGGTGCTCTCCAATGCCCG
>NW_024580979.1:14706-15949 GCF_017639235.1 Corvus kubaryi
AATGCCCACCGTGTCCCAATGGTTGGCTTTGGTGCTCTCCAATGCCCACCATGTCCCAATGGTTGGCTTTGGTGGTGCCCGATGCCCACCATGTCCCAACCGTGGTGGGTTCCGTGGCCGTTGCAGGGCCGGGTGCTGCACCCGGAGCAGCACAGGGTGGTCAGCGTGCGGGAATGCGCCCGCTCCCAAGGCTTCCCCGACACCTACCGGCTCTTCGGGAACATCCTGGACAAGCACAGACAGGTCGGTGGCCCGGCACGGTGCCGTGGAGCTGGTGTCCCATTGTCCCTGTGCCCATCGTCCCTCTGTCCTGCTGTCTGTTGTCCCATTGTCCCGTGTCCCGCTGTCTGTTGTCCCCGTTGTCCCATGGCCGTTGTCCCTTTGTCCTGTTGTCCCCGTTGTCCCATTTCCCATTGGCCTTGTCCCCACTGGCCGCTGTCCCATGGCCAGTGCCCCATTTCCCATTGGCCTTGTCCCCACTGTCCTGCTTTCCCAGTGTCCTGTTGTCCCATGTCCCTTGTCCTGTGCCCATTGTCCCTTTGTCCCAGTGCCCATTGTCCTGGTGCCCGTTGTCCCTTTGTCCCGGTGCCCATTGTCCCTTTGTCCCGGTGCCCATTGTCCCGGTGCCCATTGTCCTGGTGCCCGTTGTGCCTTTGTCCCCGTTGTCCCATTGTCCCATGCCCATTGTCCCGGTGCCCGTTGTCCCTTTGTCCCCGTGCCCGTTGTCCCTTTGTCCCAGTGCCCATTGTCCCTTTGTCCCGGTGCCCATTGTCCTGGTGCCCGTTGTGCCTTTGTCCCCCTTATCCCGTTGTCCCATTGTCCCATGTTGTCCCATTGTCCCATGCCCATTATCTCGTTGTCCCATTGTCCCACGCCCATTGTCCTGGTGCCCGTTGTCCCTTTGTCCCTGTGCCCGTTGTCCCTTTGTCCCGGTGCCCATTATCCCTTTGTCCCGGTGCCCATTGTCCCACGCCCATTGTCCTGGTGCCTGTTGTCCCTTTGTCCCTGTGCCCATTGTCCCATGCCCATTGTCCTGGTGCCCGTTGGCCCCTTGTCCCTGTGCCCATTGTCCCATGTCCATTGTCCTGGTGCCCATTGTCCCTTTGTCCCGGTGCCCATTGTCCCATGCCCATTATCTCGTTGTCCCATTGTCCCACGTTGTCCCATTGTCCCATGCCCATTGTCCCAGTGCCCATTGTCCCTTTGTCCCAGTGCCCATTGTCCCATGCCCATTATCTCGTCC
>NW_024580979.1:15959-17988 GCF_017639235.1 Corvus kubaryi
ACGTTGTCCCATTGTCCCCATGCCCGTTGTCCCTCTGTCCCTTTGTCTCAGTGCCCATTGTCCCATGCCCATTGTCCTGGTGCCCATTGTCCCCTTGTCCCTGTGCCCGTTGTCCCTTTGTCCCACTGCCCATTGTCCCTCTGTCCTTTTGGCTCAGTGCCCATTGTCCCTCTGTCCCACCTTGTCCCTCTGTCCCACCTGGTCCCTCTGTCCCACCTTGTCCCTGTGCCCATTGTCCCTTTGTCCCTCTGTCCTCCATTGTCCCTTTGTCTCACATTGTCCCCGTGCCCGTTGTCCCTCTGTCCCACCTTGTCCCTGTGCCCATTGTCCCTTTGTCCCTCTGTCCCCCGTTGTCCCAGTGCCCGTTGTCCCTCTGTCCCACCTTGCCCCGTGCCCCTTGTCCGCAGGTGGGGAACGCGGTGCCACCGCCCCTGGCCAAGGCCATCGGGCTGGAGATCAAGGCCTGCGCCGTGGCCAAGCTGCGCCAGGACACGGCCGGTGAGTGAGTGACCGCCCCGCCGGCGCCGCGGGGTGCCCGGGGTGCCCTTGGGGTGCCCATGGTGTCCCCGTGGTGTCCCCGTGGTGTCCCCGTGGCGTCACCGCAGCCCCGTTGTCGCGCAGGGCCCCGCGTGGCGCCGCAGGAGCCGATGGAGGCGGACGGCTGAGGCCGGGGAGGCCGGAGCCGCCCGGGGGGCCGGGGAGGTGCCTTGGTTCATTTGGGGATGGTTTTTGGCCTTTTGGTTCGCTTTGCTTTGGCTTTTTTTTTTCCCCCACTTTTTTTTTTTTCCCCCTAGTTTTTCTCTGCCTTGCCCTCATTTTTCCTCTATTTTTTCTCTTCTTTTCTCTTTTTCTTCCCCCTTTTTTACCCCTTTTTCCTGTTTTTTTTTTCTGCCTTTTTCCCCTTTTTTTTAACTGCGTCCCCCTTATTTTCCCCTTGGGCTTTTTAAATTTTTCTCCCTCCTTTTTCCTCTTGTTTTTTTTCCCCCTGGAATTTCTGGTTTTGTTTCCATCTTCTTTTTTTTGTTGTTGTTTTTTAAATTTATTTTTCCTGTTTGGCTTTTGTTTATTTTTTAATTTTTATTTTTTTAAATTCCCCCTCCCTCCGCGCTCTCTGTGCTGCTCCAACCTCCCCCCAGCCCCCCCCGGGGCCCGCTCCCTTGTTTTTATCGCATTGTACCGACCCCCCCGCGGCCGCTTTGTACAAGGTGGAACTCGATACTTTATGTAGTTTTTATATGTTGTAATATTTCTTCAAATAAATCGCGCCTATAAATTATAAACACTTCGTTCCCGCCGCGCTACGAGTAGGCCGCAGGCCTCATGGCGCCGTTGCTTAGCAACCGCTTCCCGCCACGCCGCGCGCGGGGCGCTTTCCCGCCCTCTCCCCGCCGGAAGTGGCGCGTGCGCGCCGGAAGTGGCGGCCGGCCTTTCCGGTGTGCGGCGTGAGGGCGGCGGAGGCGATGCCGACCGGGGACTACGAGTGAGGGGGGGGAACAGCGGCAACGGCGCCGGGAACGGCACCGGGAGCGGCGATTGGCGGCGGGAGCGGGGCGGGGAACCGGGATTGGCGTCCAGGATGGGTTTGGGGGTGGATCGGGAGAGGATCCGGGAGCGGCGGGGGGGTTTGGGGGGGGGGGGGGGGGGGGGGCATCGGGTCTGTGGCTGTGAGGGGGGAACCGGGACCGGGAACCAGGAACAGGGACCGGGAACAGGGACCGGGAGCGGGGTCTGGGCTGGGATCCGGGAGCGGCGGCGGGGCCTGGTGGGGCTTGGTGGGGCCCGGTCGGGGGGTCCCGGGTGTGAGGCCCGGGCGGTCCCGGTTTGGGGTCCCGGAGCTCCCGGTCAGTTCCGAGCCGGGGTCCCGGAGCTCCCGGTTTGGGGTTCCGGTTTGGGGTCCCACGGCCCCGGCGGGGCCTCGGGCGGGACTGTGGCCGTGAGGGGACGGGGTGGCGGGGGGGGGAGGGGGGGCACAGGGACAGGAGGGGACCCTGAGGGGGCACAGGGACAGGAGGGGACCCTGAGGGGGCAC
>NW_024580979.1:17998-19399 GCF_017639235.1 Corvus kubaryi
GGGACCCTGAGGGGGCACAGGGACAGGAGGGGACCCTGAGGGGGCACAGGGACCCTGAGGGGGCACAGGGACAGGAGGGGACCCTGAGGGTGGCACAGGGACAGGAGGAGACCCTGAGGGTGGCACAGGGACAGGAGGGGACCCTGAGGGGGCACAGGGGCACCTGAGGGTGGCACAGGGACAGGAGGGGACCCTGAGGGTGGCACAGGGACAGGAGGGTGGCACAGGGACAGGAGGGGACCCTGAGGGTGGCACAGGGACCCTGAGGGTGGCACAGGGACAGGAGGGGACCATGAGGGGGCACAGGGACAGGAGGGGACCCTGGGGGTGGCACAGGGACCCTGAGGGTGGCACAGGGCACCTGAGGGTGGCACAGGGGCACCTGAGGCTGTTTTGTCCCGGCAGTTCCAAGCCCAGCTGGGCCGACCAGGTGGAGGAGGAGGGAGGAGAAGATGGTGAGTGGCACCTGTGGCACCCATGACACCTGCCCGAGGTGGCACCCGTGACACCTGCCTGAGGTGGCACCTGTGGCACCTGCCCGAGGTGGCACCCGAGTTCTTTGGGACAAGGAACCATTCCAGGGGCTGGGGAAGGGTGGGATGGCTCCCCCAGGTGAGGGGCACCTGTGCTCGGGGGAGGGGGTGGTTGGGTGGCACCTGAGCCCAGGTGAGGGGCACTGGTGCCCAGGTGAGGGGTACCTGAGCCCAGGTGATGCCCCCCGTGCCCAGACAAGGTGATCACCAGCGAGCTGCTCAAGGACCTGCCCCTGCCCGGGGTCCTGGGCGGCCCCTCCAGCGCCGAGGCCGAGCTGCTCAAGGGAGGTGAGGCTGGGGGGGCACCTGGGGGGAGGGGCACAGCTGGGGGGCTCTGGGGACACCTGGGGGGCTTTGGGGACACAGCTGGACACACCTGGCAGGGAGGGACACACCTGGGAGAGCTGGGAACACACCTGGGGGCACACCTGGGGCACACCTGGGCACACCTGGGCTCACCTGGGCACACCTGGGAGAGCTGGGAACACACCCAGGCACACCTGGGCACACCTGGGCACACCTGGGCACACCTGGGAGAGCTGGGAACACACCCAGGCACACCTGGGCACACCTGGGAGAGCTGGGAACACACCTGGGGTACACCTGGGCACACCTGGGGCACACCTGGGGCACACCTGGGCACACCTGGGCTCACCTGTGCCTGTCCCCAGGGCCCCTCCCGTCCCCCAAGGAGGTCGTCAATGGCAACATCAAAACCATCACCGAGTACCGCGAGGAGGAGGACGGGCGCAAGGTCAAGGTGAGGGGCACGGCGGGCACCGGTGGGCACCCCTGGGCTTCCAGTTCGGGAGCTTCGGGGCTCAGGTGCTTCAAGAAGCCTCAAATTTGGCACCTGAGCCCCGAATTC
>NW_024580979.1:19409-20419 GCF_017639235.1 Corvus kubaryi
TTCAGGTGCTTCAAGAAGCCTCAAATTTGGCACCTGAGCCCCAAATTTGGCTCCTCTGAACCCCAAATTTGGCTTTTTTAGGGCTCAGGTGTTCTGGGGAACTCAAATTTGGCACCTGAGCCCCAAAATTGGCACCTCTGAACCCCAAATTTGGCTTTTTTGGGGCTCAGGTGATCCAGGGAACTCGAATTTGGCACCTGAGCCCCAAATTTGGCACCTCTGAGCCCCAAATTTGGGGTTTTTTGGGGCTCAGGTGTTCCAGGAACCCCCAAATTCGGCCCCTCTGAACCCCAGATTTGGCTTTTTTGGGGCTCAGGTGTTTAGGTTACTTGAATTTGGCATCTCTGAGCCCCAAATTTGACACCTGAGCCCCAAATTTGGCTTTTTTTGGGGCTCAGGTGCTTCAAGAAGCCTCAAATTTGGCACCTGAACCCCAAATTTGGCACCTCTGAATCCCGAGTTTGGCTTTCTTGGGGCTCAGGTGCTCCAGGAACCCCCAAATCTGGGGTTTTTGGGATCAGGTGTTACAAGAATTCCCAAATTTGGATCCTTTGCACCCCGAATTTGGGGGTTTTGGGGATCGATGCTGCAAGAATTCCCAAATTTGGGGCCTTTGCACCCCGAATTTGGGGGTTTTTGGGCTCAGGTGCTGCAGGAACCCCGAATTTGGGGGTTTTTGGGGGCTCAGGTGCTGCAGGAACCCCGAATTTGGGGATTTCGGGTCGGCCCCGCCCCAATCCCGCTTTCCTGTCCCCAGATCATCCGAACGTTCCGCATCGAGACCCGGAAAGCCTCGAAGGCCGTGGCCCGGCGCAAGGTCAGGGGCGGGGAGTGATTGATCGCCATGGGAAAAGGGATTGATTGATCGATTGATTGATTGATTGATTCCTATGGGAATGGGAAAGGGGATTGATTGATCACCGTGGGAAAAGGGATTGATTGATCACCGTGGGAAAAGGGATTGATTGATTGATTGATTGATTCTTGTGGGAATGGGAAAGGGGATTTAT
>NW_024580979.1:20429-21456 GCF_017639235.1 Corvus kubaryi
GATTGATTGATTGATTGATTCTTGTGGGAATGGGAAAGGGGATTTATTGATCATCATGGGAAAAGGGATTGATTGATTGATTGATTGATTGAATGATTCCTGTGGGAATGGGAAAAGGGAGTGATTGATCACCGTGGGAAACGGGATTGATTGATTGATTGATTCCTATGAGAATGGGAAAAGGGATTGATTGATTGATTGATTGATTCCTATGGGAATGGGAAAAGGGATTGATTGATCACCGTGGGAAAACGGATTGATTGATTGATTGATCCTCATGGGAAAAGGGATTGATTGATTGATTGATTGAATGATGCCTGTGCGAATGGGAAAAGGAATTGATTGATGCCCGTGGGATGGGGATTGATTGATTCCTATGGGAAAAGGGACTGATTGATCCCCGTGGGATGGGGATTTATTGATCCCCGTGGGAGAAGGGATTGATTGATCCCCGTGGGATGGGGATTGATTGATCCCTGTGGGAGAAGGGGTTGATTGATCCCCCTGGGAATGGGGAGTGATTGATCCCCCTGGGAATGGGGAATGTTTTCCTTGGGAACAGGGGATTCCCTCCGGAGCAGGGTGAGGGATTCTCTCAGGCCTGGGAGCAGGGAACGGGAATTCCCCCCCAGCCCCAATTCCGGGGATTTTCAGGCTCTTTTCCCCCATTTCCGCCCCTCCAGAACTGGAAGAAGTTCGGGAATTCGGAGTTCGACGCCCCCGGGCCCAACGTGGCCACGACGACCGTGAGCGACGACGTCTTCATGACCTTCATCACCAGCAAGGAGGTGCGGGGAGAGGGCGGGGACGGGGACAGGGATGGGGATGGGGACGGGGACAGGGATGGGGACAGAGACAGGGATGGGGACGGGGATGGGGATGGGGACGGGGACAGGGATGGGGATGGGGACGGGGACAGGGACGGGGACAGAGACAGGGACGGGGACAGGGACAGGGATGGGGACAGGGACGGGGACAGAGACAGGGATGGGGACAGGGACGGGGATGGGGACAGGGACGGGGACAG
>NW_024580979.1:21466-22534 GCF_017639235.1 Corvus kubaryi
GGGGACAGGGCTGGGACAGGGACGGGGACAGGGGATGGGGACGGGGACAGGGACGGGGACAGGGCTGGGGACAGGGACGGGGACAGGGACAGGGATGGGGACGGGGACAGGGGACAGGTGTGCCCCCCAGGTGTGCCCCAGGTGTGCCCAGGTGTGTTCAGGTGTGACCCAGGTATCCCCAGGTGTGTGCCCAGCTGCCCCCAGGTATCTCCAGGTATCTCCAGGTGCCCCCAGGTGTGACCCCGCTGTCCCTGCAGGACCTCAACTGCCAGGAGGAGGAGGACCCCATGAACAAGCTCAAGGGCCAGAAGATCGTGTCCTGCCGCATCTGCAAGGGCGACCACTGGACCACGCGCTGCCCCTACAAGGACACGCTGGGCCCCATGCAGAAGGAGCTGGCCGAGCAGCTGGGGCTGTCCACAGGGGAAAAGGAGAAGATTCCCGGGGGTAGGAGCCCCAAATCCCGCTTTTTTGGGGAGTTTTTCCCACCTTTTCCCCCATTTCCGTGTGGGCTCCCAGAGGTTGGCGACGTTCGGGGTCGTTGTGGTGGCCCCGGGGTCGCTGTGGTGGAGCTGCCGAGCACCTGGGGCCGTCCATGGGGGAAAAGGAGAAGATTCCTGGGGGCAGGAGCCCCAAATCCCGCTTTTTTTGGGAATTTTTCCCGTTTTTCCCCCATTTTCGTGCAGTGCCGTGGCTCGGCACTGGGGGACATTTGGGGTCATTGGGGTGTGGTGGCCCTGGGGTCGCTGTGGTGGCCCCGGGGTCGCTGTGGTGGAGCTGCCGAGCACCTGGGGCCGTCCACGGGGGAAAAGAGAAGATTCCCGGGGGCAGGAGCCCCAAATCCTGCTTTTTTTGGGGGAATTCCCCCCGTTTCTCACGCTCTGCCCCCCCGTCCCCGCAGAGCCGGAGCCGGTGGCCGCCCAGGTGAGCAAGACGGGCAAGTACGTCCCGCCCAGCCTGAGGGACGGGGCCAGCCGGCGCGGGGAGTCCATGCAGCCCAACCGCCGCGGTGAGGGCACACCTGGGGGATTTGGGGACACATCTGGGGGGGCTTGGGGACACCTGGGG
>NW_024580980.1:0-2477 GCF_017639235.1 Corvus kubaryi
TCTGACAAGTGATTTAAATATGTCAAATAATTTGAAGTCATGTTTAGCCTGTGAGTTTCAGCAAAGTAATGAGTTCCATGGATACAAACTAGTAAGTGAGATTGCTGGGTGTGCACGTGTTAGGGAAGTGATTCCCCATGCACCCAGTGCTGAAATCAAGTAACGCCTCCTTTCTAACGCTGAGCTGGCAGCAGGAATGGAGCCCTGCTTGGTAAGCTCTCATTGTGGTCACTTCTACTGAAGAACAAAGAAAGGTCAAAATGAAACATTTTCCAGTCCTTTCCCTCTGGTTTACCTTTTCTGGGGGCCAAAGCTCTGTGCCCGAGGTGGCCTGGTTGTGTGCAGAGAAATGCAGCCCCCGCAAAGCCCTTGGTTTTCCCACAAGTCATCATCGCTCCTTCCCAGGTGCGCCCAGCTCTGGCAGAGGAGAGAGAGCCCACGGCGCAGTGGGCACTGTGCCCTCCCAGCCAGGGCTCTCTGGCACAGAGCAGCAGCAGCGCCAGCACCTTGCAACCCGCTCCTGGCCTTGGCTTCACCCGGGAGCCAGAAGCCTCTGGAAATCAGCACTGCCAGTTGCATTCCCAGCTTGGAGCAGCTCGTGCGGGTGGGCAAATGCTGCCCATTCGACTGCTTCCAAAGAGGAATAAAGGCAGAGGTACCGACAACTACACAGAGGAGCCCTGGGCTGGTCCAATAAATGGACAAATATATGGGGGGATTTGTTAGGAATTATTACAGCTGTTTTGCCAATAGTGCCTTCCCTCTTACCCCCTTCCCTCCTCACGTTTCCTGTCCTTTTCCCCCTCACACTTCCACCCCTTGCCAGTCATGATTCTCACAATTTTCCTGTCATGTGTCCTGCTAGTTTTTATTCATGTTTCTCAAAGTTTTTTCCTCACAGTTCTCGCTTTTCCCCTCATGTTTCTCACCCTTTTCCTCCCACATTTCTCACACTTTCCCCCTGATGTTTCTCATTCTTTTCCCCTCATCTTCTTACATTTTTCTTCGCACATTCTGTGCCCTTTTTTCACTCATGTTTTCTGCCTTTTCCCCCACTCATGTTTCTCACAATGTTCCCCTCACATTTCCTGCCAGTTTCTCTCTTTTTGCCGGTAAAGTTTCTCACCCTCTTCCCCTCACATTTCCCTCCCTTTTTCCCCCTTATGTTTGTCACCCTTCACCGCTCATGTTTCTTAGAATTTTCCCATCGTATTTCCTGCCCTTTTCTCCCCTCAACTTCCTCTCCTATTTTCACTCACATTTCTCACCATTTTCCCCTCAGGTTTCTCACCCTTTTCCACTCAAGCTTCCTACCGTTTTCTTCCCTAACAGTTGTCTATCCCTTTTTCACTCAAATTTCTCACACTTGTCACCTCACGTTTCCTGCCTTTTTCCCCCCTCACATTTCTTCACTCAGTGGTTCTTGTCAGTGACTGTTTATCTTCAGTAGTTGATGGGCTTCTCATTTTTTCCTGCAGTCCCCTAATGAAAATAATGGGTACCAGCGCAGCAGCCCAGGAAGCCCCTGCCTGTGTGTCTGCCGAACAGAAATTCTGTGCTCAACTTGAAGAATCTCATTAGGAACAAACTAAACCACAATGGAGGTCCTGCTGCAATTAGGTTTGGTTTTTTGGTTTTTTTTTTCATTTCTACATGGTCTTCATAGTGCTCTAAATAAACAGGCGCCCTGAGGGGATACACATTGCAGGTGAGCACCCACTGCAGCATGTGCTTCAAGTAGATCCCTACTTTAAAAAGCAGATCTTCCTGCCTGGAAGAAACCAGTTCTGATGCCTCTTTATGCTAAACGAAGTCCATCCTCACAGGAAATGCTTTTGGCCCTATCTTGGGGGGGAAAAAAAAAGTTTTTTATTTTAAAATGTTCAGACCCTGGAGTTTCTTCTGATTTTCACCTATTTGAATTGCCTTGATAACAAAATACTGCCAGCCGAGGTGGTGCCGCACCGTGTCAGTCCCCCGGGTGTCTGTTAATGGCCATTTAAGCAGGTGGCTGAAAGAGGGTGCTCTGCCAGTCCGGCACTGCTCCGGGGCCAGGGCTAGGCCGGCAGGGGCCGCAGAGCACCTTGGGAGGCACAGCCACAGCCCCGGCCGCCATCTTGTGCGTGGCTGCCTCAGCCCCGGCCGCCATCTTGTGCAGGGTGGCAGCGCTGGGGGCTGCGCCAGGGACGCTGTTTCCTGCCTTTTCCTTTCCCCGGCTGCCATTTGGAAATGTTTCTGCTGTCCTGGGTTACCCTGTTTCTGCCTTGTCAATACACAAGTCGCTGTCTTACTCACTTTACTCTCAGAAATGGGAGTAAGAATGTTCAGAGGAGCAGTTTCAGCCTGCAGTCCCTGCTGTCGCTTTGCTCCTCCAGCCTTCTCTCTCCCACAGCCACAGCCATCACTCAGCTTTCAAAGCTGTCCACAGGATATCCTCCTCTGCCATGTCATGTTTGTTAGGAGCTGGTTCCTGCCTA
>NW_024580980.1:2487-10746 GCF_017639235.1 Corvus kubaryi
CAGTGCCTTGCTGGCCCTTCAGGGGACACTGGGGATACTGGGGATGTGTGGAAGATGGGGATGGGGTGCACAAAGTGAAAGGGGGACCCCAGAAGGGAAGGACTGGAACCCAAAATTGCTGAGCGGAGACCTCCCGAATGGAGGTGTGATATCCCAAAATGGACGGAGGACCCCACAAAACTGGGGAGACACCCCAAAAACACACATGAAGCTGTTCTCTCACTCCCCTGCTTACCGACAAGAACCATCTACCAACTGCAACTGGTACCAACCAGCAACTAATTTCAAGTGTTTTAGCTGAAACTCCTTCTGAGTAAACCTTGTAGAAGTGATCACAGACTTGCAGAATGTTCTGTGTTGGAAGGGATCCACCGAGTCCAACTCTGAAGCGAATGGGTTGCTGTTTTGCCAACAGGCAGGGTCAACACCAAAGACACCGACACCAACTTAAGGAATAAGCGTCATCTACTGTAGTCCAAAGCAGCAAAGAAGTGCAAAAGGATAAGCTAAGCAATGCACCTAATCATTACTACAAAAGATTGCCCGTAGGGATTAAGAAAGATACATCACCAGTTACCCTAATACTTGACCGTCACCCAGACACACACATCAGCCAGGGAACCCCTGTTACAGCAAAGGATTGGAGAGGCACTCCCAGTAATTTGAGAATTCCTATGCGGTGCGCCCACCCGCAGGTGAGGCCGCCAGCTTGGCTGTGAGAGGGCCCAGATTTTATACTGTTGAATAAACAAGCTACCGTAACTTCTAGTGTGGGAACATCTGTTTCCATCCTCCTCTTGGCCAGGGCTCAGGGAGAAACCAAGGGAGTTTGCTTTGACCATATACCTTCAAACAAGGCCCGAGAAATACCTGATTTTGTGGCCTTGTCTGGCTTCTAAGTATGGAAAGGTGAACACATGCTTCACTAATGAGCAGATACATATATCATACCAGTAATGATCATGCATATTTTGTTAATGAGCAAATATAAATACAATGTTTGGTTGGAAGGTTCATCTGGAGGTCAGCTTTGGCTTAGGGCTTGTTGTTCAGGCCTTAGTACTTCAGTAGAATTGTCCTTTTTCAGGCAGTGATCCTGTCCGCTCGGCTGCAATGCCGTCTTCAGCTGGGCCCACAGGGATTGCCCAAGCTCTGGTTGTGCTGAGCTCCCGCTGAGTAGAGTCAGTTAGGACAGTCAGTCTCATGGACAAGCAGATTCTCTGTCACAGTGTCCAAAGTTTTGCCCTGGGATCCAGCAAGGTAACAGGAAAGTGGGTCTGCAGCTCTGGCATGGAAATTGTCCTGCTGGGTGGGCTTTGCTGTGAGTCTGAAAGGCAGCAGCTCTGTGGCCACTGGTGCTGCTGGCAGGGCTGGCTGATGCCTCCTCAATGCTCAGGTAGGCACCTGGGCTGCCTCGCTGCACTGCAAAAACCATCTCAGTGCTCAGTGCCACCTTCTGACCCCTCGCCTCAGCCCCCCTGCCGGTGTCCCTTGGGATGAGAGCGGGAGCCCTTGGGATGAGAGGGGGGGCCCTTGGGATGAGAGGGGGGGCCCTTGGGATGGCTGCTGCCCATGCTCTCCACCCACCCTGGTCCTGGCAGTGCTGGCCCCGCTCCCGCGCACACACAGGGCATGGGAACTGCTGCCTGCTGGTTTTTGTGCTGCGCCAACTGCTGCTGCTGCTGCTGCTGCTGCTGCTGCTTCTCAAGACGCCTTGATGAATGGATTAGTAGGATTATGGGCCATACTGGCCTGTGATAGCGAGGTCATGAAGGCATAGGTGCAGATGGTCCTCTCAGTCCTATTTCTGTGTGTTTCTGGGCACCAGGGAATCTCTCTTGGTCATGTAAGGCACTGAGTTTGCAAAGTTATGGTTCCGTTGTTGTTCTTGTTGTTGTTGTCCCTTTGGGCAGCATCCATGTTTGAAGCCAGCTGAGCCTCTCTCCAGACAGGTGTCTCTGATCATTGCAGTGAAGCCATGGAGGGAGTTCAGGAGGCGGTGATGACCATTTCAGGATGGCTCTCTCCAGGGCCAGCTCTGAGTGGGACTCAGAATAAAAACTCTATCAAACCTCAACTCCATTGGAAGATTCCCTTCCTTGTCACCCTGTGAATAAGCTCTACATTCGCTTTCTGAATTGTCCGTTGTTTTTCCAAGATGGAAATCCCATTTATGGTTGGTTTTGGTATGGTTAGGAATTGGGGAAGGGTCTCCTTCCTTCATCAACTCCACGCTGCAGTGCCTTTGCAATATGGCCCACTGGCTGTTTTTTGCACAGCCATGGTACTTCTACATGAGGCAGAAAGTGCAATTGCATTTCCAGCCAAAAGCCCATGAGGAGTGGGGCAGCCAGAGCATCCCTGTGCAGATAGAGGCCGGCAGCTGTGACTCGAGAGCGTTTTGGTTCCTCCCCAGCACAGCAGATACGTCTCCTCTGTGACTGCCCCTTCTTCCCAGGTGCCCGTGGATAGTAGGTACAAGGCTCTGTAGGGGGAATGGAACAGGGTGGGGATGTCTGCTGGCAGTAGAGTGCAGCGGAGAGCAAACAGTGCAGGATGTTCCTGGAGTGTGTGACAGAGAACTTCTGACACAGCTGGTGACTGAGCCCGTGAGGGAAGGCACTGCTGGACCTGCTGTTTGTGAAGAGAGAAGGCTGGTGGGTGACGGGAGGGTTGGAGGCCGCCTTGGGCTCAGTGATGATTCAAAGAATATCACTTAACAGCACAAACTGTTAAGCATTCTTTTATTCGCTATGGGAAGTATGCTGGGGGTATCCCTTCCATAAGCAGGCTCACCTAGGCAGGTTCCCTTTGGTTTATATACATTGCAATATTTGAAGCATTCCCCAAGCCGCATCCGAAGTCTGTCCTCCTGGGTACCTACCTCAGAGGTACGTTATTCGAAATGACTTGGATTGTTGGTCCTTTATGTTTCCGTGGAACAAGATTGTCATCTACTGTGCGTTGTTTGGAACTGCGTCCCCTTTTGTTTTGAGTGTTGGGGTGTTTCTATTCCAGCACCTTCCTCATCCTGTCCTCTGCTTGAACTTCTGTGCTTGCACATGCGCTGTTCATTTTTGCGGACTTGTCCACCTCTTATCTATTAAGGGGCGCCTTAGGCAATTAACTGCAGCCAAGTGGAATTTAGATTTCTTTTAACTGGACATGTGTCTACTAATTTAGTGTTCTGAAGGTCTTAAGTCATTGTAATCAAGCCACAGCTGGTGACGTTTGCTCAGCTTCTTGGTCCCTTGTTATCAGCATTCTATTATGAGCTAATAGTCTCCATAGCAATTAAAATAAAGTTACAAATGTAAAATTAAACTGTGGCTTGAAAGTTACAAAGTTTAAGCAAAATCAATTAAGTAAAGCTAGATTATAAAACGAAAGTTACAATGGTTAGGCAAACTACAAAACCAAGTAGAACCAAATTACCAAACAAGGCAAAAATACAAAATTCTTTGTTTAACTCCTCTTAGTGACCACAAAACGCTTGTGTTTGATTCCCAGAGAAGGAAGAAGAGGTGTTGGGAAAATGTTTAACTGGAACAAATTGTCAAAAGTCCTTGAGCTTTAGTAGACAGTGCTTAGTCCTGTATTCCCCCACACCAGTGGTTAATGTGTGCAAGCAGGTATCTTAGCCTTGAGAATAAAGAGAGTGGGCCTGCTAAGATGGCAGCTGGAAGGCATTCAAGAAGAAAGTGGCTCTTGACCATAGAAGGAGAATTTGCGGAATAGGATATTCCCCAAATGACCACCAGAGACTCTCAAGGGACCCTCAGTGTAATGTCAGTAATTTTCGGGAAGTGATTTAAATACATCAAATAATTTGAGGGAAAGTTTAGCCTGTGAGTTTTAGCAAAGTAATGACTATGTCTTAGTTCCATGGATACAAGCTAGTAGGTGCCAAAATAAAGCAATGCCTCCTTTCTAACACTGCGCTAGCAGAGTTCGTTTTATTTTCCCGTCGTTTTTGATGACAGAGGGCTGCGCAGCAGCGCTGCCTGTGAGGGCCGTGCCCATGCAGAACGGCTGCGGCAGCAGCGAGTCACAGGCGTGGCGGGGCGCTCCCCCTCAGAAGCGACTCCGCGGCACCGGCCGGAGCCCCGGGCTGTGCTCAGCGTGTCCCTGCGAGGCCCCGGGGGCTGTGGGCGCTGCCCGTCCGGGGCAGGAGCATCGCTGCCCCGGGAGCGCCGACCGCCGACACAAGAGCACTGGCCCCAGGTGGGAGACAGCGCAGGGCACCTCCTGCAGGAGAAAGGAACGAGCCCTACTTGGTAAGCTCTCATTTTGGTGGCTTATACTGAACAGTAAAAAAGGTCAAAATGAAATATTTCAAGCCGTTTCCCTCTGGCTTACCTTTTCTGGGGGCCAAAGCTCTGTGCCCCAGGTGGCCTGGGTGTGTTGCAGAGAAACGCAGCCCCCACAAAGCCCTTGGTTTTCCCACAAGTCATCACTACTCGTCCCAGGTGCGCCCAGCTCTGGCAGAGGAGAGAGAGCCCACGGCGCAGTGGGCACCGTGCCCTCCCAGCCGGGGCTCTCTGGCACAGAGCAGCAGCAGCGCCAGCATCTTTCAACCCGCTCCTGGCCTTGGCTTCACCCGGGAGCCAGAAGCCTCTGGAAATCAGCACTGCTCGTTGCATTCCCGGCTTGAAGCAGCTCGTGCGGGTGGGCAAGTCCTGCCCGTTCCACTGCTTCCAAAGAGGAATAAAGGCAGAGGTAGAGATGTACCTATAGAGGGGCCCGGGGCATGTCCAATAAAAGTGCAAATGTGTGGGGAGATTTGTCAGGTATTCTTACAGCTGTTTTGCCCATAGTGCCTTCCCTCCTGCTTCTGTGCAATGCTTTGGGTCTTCTCTGACCCCAGCAGTCAGCCCCTGGCTGCATTCCCTAGTTGTTCTCAGGTGCACCTCAAAGCATGGTTTTGTGGGCTCTGAGTTCCAACTTTCAGCCTGGAGCACCAAGCCGTCTTGTTCCTTGTGAATGGATGTTCTGTCTCCATGTCACTGTGCCTGGAGCACCCACATTTGCTAAGAAGTAGGACACAGACAACAGAGTATAAAAATGGCTTGGAAACATTTGGCTGGGAACTGGCTGCTAGAGTTTTCAGGTGGTTTTTTTTTTTTTGAAGAAATAGTTGCATTTTCTGAATGGAGCATGAAGTGTGTTTAGCAGGACTTTGGGGAGTGTTTTTTGTGTTTGAAACCATTTCCAGATCCCCGATCTAGAAGAAAACATGGTCAGCCACTGAAAAGTTGTTGGAACCCAAAGTGCGGGGAGTGTTTCTCTGCCTGTTGTGAAAGACCCATTCCCCCTGGAAAACACTGTTTTTAACCTTTGTCCATGGAGAAAGCTGCCAAGGCTTTGGGATGAATCTACAAGGGTGTGAGTTAGGTGGTAGTATAATGTATAGTTTGTTACAGAGTGAAAAATTTAGAGTTTTTAGGTTTATTAGTATAGTAAGTAGATGAAGGCAAGATGGAGGATCCCTGTGCTTTCTCAGGTCTCTTCCTTCTTCTTCACCTACTTCATTTTCTGCAGTGTTGGTAGTACAGAATGATTGGTTAGAAAATGCCGCAGTACGGGCCACGAGAATGGGTAGTTCATTAGGCATTGGTAGAAAAAGTACAACTAAAATACACATTTAACAGCTATTGGATAATTTACCTTTAAAAGGCCTTGAGTTTTCCTGCATTTGCCTTTTGGTATCTGCTCTGCTTCATGCTATGTTGCTGGCATGTAAGTTACTGCTAAGATACAATAAACAACCTGAAGACTGAGAAGATCCGAAAGTCCTGTTTGTCTCTTTTTCCTGGCAAGGACTTTCTCCCCCATCCGGGGAGGACATGTAGGGGTCAAAAACCCGCACAAAAAGTTAAATCTTGGAGATGATGACATTAATAAGTAGGAAAAATGATGCCTGTAAATTCAAAGAAGCCAATAGTTCCAAGCATGTAGTCAAGCATTTCTTGCAAACTGTCCTGCCTTTCAGTCTGGCACACACAGAGGATTGGCATTAGGACAGTACGCCGCCTCCCAGATTTCACCGTCTGCATTTGGCCAGCTGCTTTCTCCACTGCACCTTGTGGGCTCATGCACCGGCCAGGGGTGGTCCTGGGGCTGGGGAATGTGCAGGCTTGGAAAAAACTTGAAAAACTTGTGTGGAGCCATTCAAAAATCTAACGTGGCTTCCTATCTAGACACGCAGCTAAAGCCCAGCTATTTCTCTCTCCTTTTTCTTTTTAACGGAGAAAGGAACTCACAGGTGATTGGGTCTCTATTCCACATCTGTTGGGTCCCTGCCTCGTAGCTCCCAATTTTGATGGAATTTACCCATTTGGTCCCAGTGGCTTCCTCCTCTCACCACCTTCTAAGTCTTCCCACATTCTGTTGTATCTTTCTTCTTTGGTTTCCTTATGGCCATTCCAGCCCCATCTCTGCGGCTCACAGATGTGCCCTGGGGAGCTCCAGGGGTGAGGCACAGGCCACACGTGCTTCTTTGAGATGCCCTGGCACTGCAGCAGCAGGCTGATGTGTGTGCAGCAGGTTTGGAAGAGGAACAGGCATTCTCGGGTTTAGTCAGAAGCATCAGTGGCCAAAGGTGTGGTCTCCTTTGCTTTGGTCCCATCTCAGTGTTCACTTGGGGTACAGGCTGTAGGTGCTTGGGGCACTCTTTGAGTTACTCTTGGACCCCTTGAACAGCAGGGTTTGGCCCACGAGGGGAGTTTGTGCTGCTTTGTGACAGAGGAGAACTTCCCAGGCTATTTTGTGTTTGCTGCAGGGAAGCTTGGGTTGCTTTGCATCAATTCAGACCAATGCAGAGCAGCTGCTTTGTGATGTCAGGGCATGGTTGCCACGTTGTGGTGCTGTCATCAGAAGGTTGCCTTGGTGCATGGAAGGCCTCAGTGTCAGAGCAGCTCTTGGGCTTGCTCAGAGCAGGAGCATCCTCCTGGTTGAGGCCTTGTCAGGGGGCAGCTGCCTCCTGACAGGAGCCTTGTTTTTTTTTTGTGTTAGAGCACAGTCTGCAAACTTGCACAGCAGTGCTAAAATCATGGAGGCACTTGCTGGTGCAGTTTGCACTGTGTATGGCATTGGCTATTCCAGCTATTACCTGACTAACCTGACACGTGAGTAGAGGTTTTCTCTGGGTGTAACCTAACCTGGCTTGTGTAGGTCTTTCCTGCTCTTTCTTTCTTGGTAACTGAGTTGATTTTGAAACAAACAGACCATTAGGATGCCACTGCTTTGGTAAAGCTCCTGTCAACACGTTCAGCTGAAAAGAGGGTGTCTGTAGCCAGGGAGGTGGGGGCAGCATTTGAAAGGGAAGGTGCAGGGGTTCCCTTCCCTCCAATGGAGAGTCTGTGGCAGCAGAGTCTGTCATTTCCTCAGTGTGCTGGGTCAAGCAGGACAACTTTGAAAAGGCAGACTGGGAGGTGTTCTCAGAGGGCCTTCAAAGAACTCTGCAGTTCTGCCTGGAATTCAGAGAAAGCTTCTTTTTTTCTAAATTTTGTCATTAAAGGATTTTACTGTCTAACTCGACCCTTTACTGAGTGCTAAAATAGCGATTCTTTTTGCAATGAAGTGCAACCTCCAAAACAGTGAGTGTCCGCTCCTGAACCCCAGAGCTGCTCCTGGGCTGTTTCACAGTAGAACTATGACATCTCAGGGGGGTTTGGGGGAAGGTTTTCTGGGCAACTGTTTTCAGTAACTTAATGGGAATTAGTGCATGCAACTTATTTTTAAAAAAATGGACCTGAAAGAGTGGATTAAAAAGGCAGCTTTAGCTGTTGGGCAGAAGAGAAATATTGGGTGTTAAAGAACAATTTGCATTTTCTTGATCCAGTTTGTATTCATTTACTGGCAAAAGAGGCCAAAGCATAGGCACAACCAAGAATATTGTCCTGCTCTCTTGCTGGCTGTGAGGAAGAAATGTGTCTGCGGGAGGGCTGTTTTGAAAGGAAAATACTCTCTGTTTGGGTGGACTTGTTCTGCAGGATTCACCAGCACAGGCAGTATTTTCACAGCATCTGGTTCATTTTTGCTTCCCACTGCAGGTCACCTGATCCGAGTATTCGTAGGTCCCGATCCGGAGGTGAGTGAGAAAGGAACCTTTGATGTTCCTGCTGTTTAAGAATTGTGGAGGAAGCTGTGAGCTTGGCCTGTGGCAGTAGAGTGAGGAGAGTGAACAGAGTGGGCAGAAAGAAAATCCATTTCCATGTCTGCAGCAGCAGTAGCAAAGGCATCGCTGTGGAATACCTG
>NW_024580981.1:0-6025 GCF_017639235.1 Corvus kubaryi
TGGGGCTCCATTGGGTTCTATGGAGCTCTGGAAGATTCTATGGGGCTCTGTGGGGTTCCATTAGGATCTATGGGGCGCTGTGGGGCTCCAGAAAGTTCTGTGGGGTTCTAGAAAGTTCTGTGGTGTCCCATTGGGTTCCCTGGAGTTCCAGAAGGTTCTATGGGTTCCCATTCGGTTCTGTGGGGTTCCAGAAGGTTCTATGGGTTCCCATTCGGTTCTGTGGGGTTCCAGAATGTTCTATGGGGCACTGTGGGGCGCTGTGCAGCTCTATGGGTTCTACGGGATTCCATTCGGTTCTATGGGGCGCTGTGGGGCTCCAAAAGGTTCTGTGGAGCCCTCTGGTGTTCTACGGGTTCCCATTGGGTTCTATGGAGCTCTGGAAGATTCTATGGGGCTCTACGGGGCACTGTGGGGCTCCAGAAGGTTCTGTGGGGCTCTGTGGGGGTCTATGGCACTCTGTGGGGCTCCAGAAGGGACTGGGGGGCTCTGTGGGGTTCCATAAGGTTCTACGAGGTTCAGTGGAGTTCTGTGGGGCTCTACGGGGTCCTAGAAGACTCTGTGGGGTTCTATGGGGTCCCATTGGGTTCTATGGGGCTCCAGAATGTTCTATGGGGTCCCATTGGATTCTCTGGAGCTCTGTGGGGTCCCATTGGGTTCTGTGGGGTTCTAGAAGGTTCTATGGGGTGCTGTGGGGCTCCAGAAGGTTCTATGGGGTTCTGTGGGGGTCTGTGGGGTCCCATGGTGTGCTAGAAGGTTCTATGGGGCTCCAGAAAGTTCTGTGGGGCTCTGTGGGGCTCTGTAAGATTCTGTGGGGTCCCATTGGGTCCTATGGGGTTCTAGAAGGTTCTGTGGAGTCCTGTGGGGGTCTCTGGGGGGCTGCAGGGCTGCAGAAGGTTCTGTGGGGTCCCATTGGGTTCTATGGGGCTCCGTTGGGTTCTATGGAGCTCTGGAAGATTCTATGGGGCTCTATGGGGCTCTACGGGGTTCTGTGGGGCTCTATGGGGCGCTGTGGGGCTCCGGAAGGTTCTATGGGGTTCTATGGAGCTCTGTGGGGTTCTAGAAAGTTCTGTGGGGTCCCATTGGGTTCTGTGGGGCTCTATGGGGCTCTAGAAGGTTCTATGGGTGTCTATAGGGTCCCATTGGGTCATATGGGGTTCTAGAAGGTTCTATGGGGCGCTGTAGGGCTCTAGAAGGTTCTATGGGGTTCTACAGGGGTCTACGGGGCTCTGTGGGGTCCTATGGTGCTCTAGAAGGTTCTGAGGGACTCTATGGGGCTCTATGAGGTTCCAGAAGGGTCTGTGAGGTCCCATTGGGTTCTATGGGCTCCAGAAGGTTCTGTTGGTTCCCAGTGGGTTCTATGGGGCTCCATTGGGTTCTATGGAGCTCTGGAAGATTCTATGGGGCTGCTATGGGGCTGCTATGGGGCACTGTGGGGCTCCAGAAGGTTCTGTGGGGTTCTGTGGAGTTCTGTGGGGTTCTAGAAAGTTCTGTGGGGTCCCATTGAGTCCTATGGTGCTCTAGAAGGTTGTGTGGGGTTTGTGTATTTGATTTGGGTTGTGCGTTCATAAAATAGCATGGTTGAGGTTTTTCCCTTCCATTTAAACTACAAAAGAATGGAAAATGGGGATTCCCTGTCAACTGATACCCCCAACAGCATAGATAAGGCAGGGTTTCCTTCAAATGATACTGTTAAAATCACAGGATGGGGATTCTCTCTCAACCTGACTACAGACAATTACGGAAAAGGAAGGTTTTTCCCTCAATTTTTAAACCTCTTTTCTCCTAATCACCCCTCTCTTTTCTGGGGGCACTGTGGAGGGACCGGGGCCTCTAGGGAGGGACTGACAAGATAAAAGGGGGAAGTTGAAAGTTTCCCCTTGGCACCCCATGCTGCCCCGCCTGCTCGGGTGCCCGTGTGCATCCGGCTGCTCCCCGGCCCCTGCTGGATGCTCCCACCGTCATTCCTGGGGGGACACTTGGGATGCCCCATTGGCCCCGCTGGACCAGCAGCTCCCTGTGCAGGTGTGCCCCGGTAACCCTCTGAAAGCAGCCACTCACGCCTGGAGCTGCCACACCTTGGAGCGGGGGGCGAGGTGGAGAAAGGTCCTGCTGGTCGTTCCCTCCCCTGCACGGGCCGTTGTCTGTCCCTGAAACACCGGGGTGCCGGGCTTTCCTTGCTGTGGAAAAGAACCGGCCTTCTCGTCCGGGTACCCGTGGCCAAAATTGGGATTCCCCCTCCAAAATTCTCTATGTCCTAGCTTTGTACTTACCGAGGAAATTCCCCATGGATTGTAAGAGGTTACTGGCAATTTTTCCTCTGCAATTGTTACTGAATTGTGTTTCTGTTGAAGGGTTTGGCCGGGTTTTTTATGGCTAATCCTGCCAGGCCGCAACAGAACCCGAGCACCCCCATCGCTGGTCCACCCTGAATTTCAGTGAAATATTGATAGAGTTTCTAAATCTCGGGCACAGGGTGGCATTGTTGGGGTGTCCTGGGCAGGGCGGGAGTTGGACTCGATGCACTTTGTGGAGGCAGCTCAGGATACTCTGGGATTTTGTGACAGTTCTTTCCCACGGGAAGGGAAGTTTCCCACCCCCCCATCTCAGGAGCAGCTCCAAGGCGGCTCCTAGGAAGTCAATCCCAGCCAGACCCATCTGTCCTAGCAGCTTCCCTCTGGGACCAACCCTTGGATTATGGGATTTTGGAGGTGCAATCCAAATTTTGGCCAATTTTGGCTTGTGGACGACGAGTCCCATTTGCCATTCCAAAAAAGTCACATTTGCGTTTTCCAACCCCACAGCTCCGTATCCACTCTTCCTTCCATCCCAAAATGCCAGGTATCATACAGCATGTACAGAGCTTTACTTTGAAACAATTCTTTTAATGTAAATTAATATTATTTCTTAGTAGATACAAAAGTGAGGAACTTTACAGGATTTAGCATTTTGTACACACACCCCCACCACCCTCCCTGCGAATTCCTACACATTTTGGAGCTGTAACACCCCTTTTTAGAGGAGGAGAAAGCCCTTTTTTCACCCTCAACCTCCCCCTTTCCTTTTGTAATTTATTCTCCCTCTTTCATATATTTTTGTTTTTCTCTTTGTTCTTTTAAGGAAAAGAGCCCCAGTCCATTCACACACACACCCCCCCCCCCGGGCCCCCCGGGGCCACACGAAGCCAAAAACTCCTCTGTTACCATTTAATTTTGGGTTGCCCCCCCCATGCTATGGGGAGGGTCCTCGCTGCCCTCCCAGGGCTTTTCAGGGTCATTTTGAGCCTTGGCCTTCTCCCCCAGGCTCTTCTTGGGGTCACTTTGAGCTTTTTCCTTGTTCCCCAGGCTCTTTTCAGGATCCCTTTGAGTCTTCACCTTGTCCCCCAGGCTCTTTTTGGGGTCCCCCTCATCCTTGTCCCCCCGGTGCTTTTGGGGGTCCGCCCCGTCCTTGTCCTCCCCCTTGGCGTCAATGGCCGCGTGTTCCCTCCGCACCAGCTCCTCGAGGTCCTCCTGAGGGGAGGACACTGGGGTTCAGGGGGGTCCCAGAAGGGTTTGGGGGGCAGGGGCACCCCCAAAATGTGCAGGTGGGGGGAGGTGTCGGGGAGTACCTTCCAGCCTAACAGTTCAGCCAGAGCCAGGCACCCGCTGTCACAGTCCCCCAGCCAGGCCACATCCCTGCGCAGGCACAGGGATCCCAAAGTCAGTGACCTTTGCGGGGCCCTAAAAAACTCAGGGGCCCTAGAACCACCTTGGGGGTCCCCAAACCACCCTGTGGATACCCAAAACCACCTTGAGTGGCCCCAAAACTACCTTAGGGTGTCCCAAACCTAGATGGGGATCCTCCAACCCACAAACCACTTTGAGGGTTTCCAAAACCAGCTGGGGATCCCTCAAACCCCTGGGGGCGGGGGGGCAGAGCCCCCTGATCCCCATACCTGTAGGCCTTGTCTGAGTCAAAGTCCATCCCGCCAAAGCCCATCAGGGACATCAGGGGATCACTCTGAGGGGCACAAAGGGGATGACAAGGGGTGGGCAGCTGCTCTGCGCCCCCCCTCAGCACCTCCCAATCTCCCCCCCACCTCACCTGCCCTGTCTTCTCCTTGTTGATCAGGAGTCTTGGGGTGTTAGTGGGGACCCTGTGTGAAGGGACAGTCACAGGTGGGTCCCAGGGCTCTGGGGGGGGTCCATGAACAGTGCTGGGGGGGTCTCACCTGCTGATGAGGGAGGCGAAGGGCTGCACCTGCAGCGAGGTGCCCATGATGAGCAGCAAGTCGACTTTTTTAAAGTCCTGTTGAGGGAGGGGAGGTCACTTGAGGGGGGTCCCCGGGTCCCCTCAGCCTCCCCCCCCCAGTTCAAGCTGGGGGCAGGGGGGCACGTTCAAAAACCCCAAACCTCACTCCAAACCCCACTCACCGACTCCAGGAGGGCGAAGAAGCGTGAGGGGAGGTTCTCCCCAAAAAACACGATGTCTGGGGGGGGTGGGAGGTGAGTGAGGGGGTGGGGGGGGGGAAGACACCCCCCCCCCTCCAAATTCCCGCTGGGCCCCCCTCCCCCCCCCCCCCACCCCCCCAACAACAACTCACCAGGTTTCACCAGCCCCTGGCACTTCTCACATTTTGGAACAAGGGAGGAAAAAATCCGCTCTGAAAAGGAGAGGGAGCGGGGACCTCTGAGGAAAGGGGGCAAAGGGACATTTGGGGGGGGACCACAAGGATTCGAGGGGGCACAGGGACATTTGGGGGACCACAGGGACATTTGAGGGGCACTGGAGAACAAGCTGCTGTTACTCCCCTATAGCAGCACAGGCTGGAGCACCCCCGCAGCCACTCGGGGGGGTCCCCAGAGCCCCCCCCTACCCCTCATCCAGGCCAGGCCGTAGGGCTGGCGGCACGAGGGCCGCAGGCAGTGGGACGTGAAGAAGGTGCCGTGAGCCTCCACCAGCAGCTCCGGGTCCAGCCCCGCCACCCTCTCCAGAGTGTCGATGTTCTGGGGGGGGCATGGGGGGTGGGGGGTCAGGAGGAGGTCCCCAAAATCCCCGTGAGCCCCAAACCGGCTGAGGGGGGAGGGGGGGCCCCACCTGGGTGTAGCAGCGCAGCAAGAGCCCTTTGTCCTGCAGCAGCCGCATGAAGTAGTGACACACTGTGGGCTGGGGGAGAATTTGGGGGTTATTTGGGGTCTCTTAGAGCCCCCCCCTTGAGTAGGGGGGCGCTTGGCAGTAGGTTCGGGGGGGGGGGTTGGGTTAGGGCTACCTTGAACTGCCCTGGGTAGAGCTCACGGGCGAGGGCGAAAAAGGGCTCTGGGTGTTTCTGGGGGGGGCACAGGGAGGTCGGGGGGGGGCTCGGAGCACCCCCAGAAACTCACGACCCCCCCCTAAAATTTGGGGAGGAAAGGAGGGGGTACCTTGAAGAAATCGATCTCGAAGATGGCCTCGGGATAGGGGAGGTTGTAGCTCTGCAGGTTGGAGTACAGCCCGGTGCCGGGGGAGCGGAAATCCGGGATCCCGGCGGCTGAGGGGGTTGGGGGGGTCAGCACCCACCCCGGGCGCCCCCGAACCCCCCCAGGACCCCCACAAAGAGCACTCACAGGTGGAAATGCCAGCGCCCACCATGCACACGACGTTCTTACCTGGGGGGGGACATAGGGGTGAACCCCAAATCTGCCCTCGAGAGCCCCAAAAGTGCCCCTTTCCCCCCGCGCTGTGAAGCCCCAGACCCACCCTGTTCCCGCTGCGCCCCCCCTCCCCCATTCCCGGTGTCCTGCCGTTCCCGGTGTCTCCGTGTCCCCCCCTCCATGCCTGATCTTCCCGCTGCCCCGTCCCCGTTCCCGTCCCCGTTCCCGGCGTCCCTACAGCGGTCGCTCTTCAGGAAGCGGCTCACGCCCTGCAGGCTCAGCTCGTCCAGCACCGGCTCCGGTTTGTCCCCGCCGAGCCCCAAGGTCCGGGACAGGAGCGTCCGCAGCAGCTCCACTGCGGGGACACCGAACTGTCCCCAAAGGCTCCCCAAAGCGTCCCCGGCGTCCCAAATTCCCAG
>NW_024580981.1:6035-12088 GCF_017639235.1 Corvus kubaryi
TGTCCCCAAAGGCTCCCCAAAGCGTCCCCGGCGTCCCAAATTCCCAGACAATGTCCCCAAAGGGTCCCCAAAGGCTCCCCAAAGTGTCCCCGGCGTCCCAAATTCTCAGACAATGTCCCCAAAGGCTCCCCAAATGTCCTCCAAAGGTCCCCGAAAGTCCCAAAGATCCCAGAAATGTCCCAAAAAATGACTGAAGTTACCCCAAAGGCCCCCGTACTGTCTTCAAAGGTCCCATTCCCCCCACCCTGTCCCAAAAGTATCCCCAAATGTCCCCTAAGAGCCCCACAGGCCCAGGAAGGCCTTCCAAAGGGTTCCCAAAAGCCCCCAAAATATCTCCAAAGGCGATATCCCAAAAGTGTTCCCAAGGGCCCAGCCCGAGGCCCCCCGCAGCCGCGGGACCCCGGCGTCCTCAGACCCACTGTCAGCGTCGGCCGAAGCGCCCGGCTCGGGGTCCGAGGCCTGCGGGGAGGAGTGCGAGGGGTCACCGGGGCGTCAGGGGCGGTCAGCGGGGCGGGGACCGGGGGGACGCCGGGGGGGTTACCGGAGGCTCAGCGTCCTGCTCTGCCTCCTCCTCGTGGGCACCGGGAACTGCGGGGACAGTGGGGGGGTCACCGACGGGGGCCGAAGGAGAGGGAGCCCCGCCCCCCGGGCCCGTCCCGGCCCCGCCGCCCCCGGCGCTGTCCGGGTCCGCCATGGGCGCGGCCTGCCCGCGGCCGCAGCACCTCCCGGCGTGCCCCGCGCCCGCCGCGTCGATTGGCGGAGCAGCCCCAGCCGCGGGCCGCGATTGGCGGAGCAGCCTCAGCCGCGGGTGCCGATTGGCGGAGCGGCCCCAGCCGCGGGTGCCGATTGGCGGAGCGGCCCCAGCCGCGGGTCGCGATTGGCGGAGCGACCCCAGCCGCGGGCGCCGATTGGCGGAGCGCGCCGCTCTTCCCGGCATGCGCCGCGCCCACCCCGAGTCCGCCGCACCTCCCGGCGTGTCCCGGTTGGCGGAGGAAGTGGGCGTGGCCAGACGGAGGTCGCTGATTGGTTGAGACACCCGGAAGAGCGGGCGCGGACTACGGGTCCCGGCAGGCGCCGGCGCGGGGATTCCCCGGTCCGCGATGGCGGCCGCGGCCTGAGGCGGCCCCGGCGATGGCGGCCGCGGCCCCCGCGGCCCCGGCGGCCCCCGGCGAGGCAAAGCGGCCCGAGGGCGACGAGTGGTGCGACAGCGGGCTGGGCTCGCTGGGCGAGGGGCTGCTGGGGCCGCCGCTGCCCGCCAGCCCCGGAGCGGAGTCGGCCGAGCCCCTCGCCGACCCCGCGGCCTGGCTGCAGCACGTCCTGAGCTTCGTCACCGAGGACGGCGACACGTGAGGGCGGGGACGGACGAGGGCCCCCCCCCCACCTCCGGGCGGGACCCCCACGCACACCCTGGGGCTGGGGGGGTCCCGGTCCTGCCTTCTCCCGGGGTTCCGGTGCGGCCCCCCGGGACAGCCTGACGCCCGCGGGGGCCCCTCAGTAACCCCCTAGAACCCTCAGTTACCCCCATCCCAATAGCCCCGCATCCCCGCTCCCCCCCCCCCCTTTTTTGGGGACCCCCCGGTGGGTCGGGGGTTGTCAGACCCCCCCCCCAGCCCGTGCCCACCCCCCAGGGCCCTGCACCTGGCCGTGATCCACGAGCACGAGGAGTTCCTGGAGTCCATCCTGCGGCACACCGAGCACTCGCCCTACCTGGATCTGCAGAACGACTTGGGCCAGGTGCGGGGGGGTGGGTGGATTTGGGGGTCCCGGAGGGGTCGAGGGTCCTGGGACCACCCCAGGTCTCCACAGCGTCGGATGGGGGTGGGTGGGGAGCTGGGGGGGACAATTTGGAGTTTTGGGGTCACAGTGGGGCGGAGCTGCGGGGGGGGGGTGGTCTATGGGGGAATTTTGGGTGGGCTTTGATCCCTCAGTTGTGACCCGCCCCGCTCCCCTCAGAGCTCCCTGCACATCGCGCTGGGGCTGAGGCTTTGGGGTGATATTTTGGGGTGGTTTTGGGGTAGTTTAACCCCGGTTTCACCCCCCAGAGCGCGCTGCACATCGCCGTGGTGCTGGGGCTGGCCGGGGCCGTGCAGCGGCTGCGGGCGGCGGGCGCGGGCGTGGCCGTGCGGGAGCGGGGCGGTCACACCCCGCTGCACCTCGCCTGCCGCGAGGGCCACCCCGCCTGCGCCCGCGCCCTGCTGGGGGGGCCCCCCGACTGCCGGGACCCCCCCCGGGATCCCCGCAAGGAGGAGGAGGAGCGGCGGGCACAGCTGGAGAGCGTCAACTACGACGGGGGGGGGGCAGCGGGGGGCACGGGTTTGGGGGAGGGATGGCTTTGGGGGCGTTGTGGTTTTGAGAGGGTCACAGATTTTCGGGGGGGACGCGATATTGGGGATGGGGACGCGGTTTTGGGGTGGACAACTAAGGGGCGTCACACAGGTTTGGGATTGACGTGTTTTGGGGAGGGGGCACATGGTTTGGGGGGGGTGCACCTGCTCAGGCAGAACTTTGGGGCCCCCCCCCCGGGCCCCCATTTTCCCCCCCACCCACAGGTTACACCCCCCTGCACGTGGCCGTCCTGCGCCGCGACCTGGAGCTGGTGCAGCTCCTGCTCCGCGCCGGCGCTGACCCCGACCGGCCGGTGGGTGCCCCCAAAATCCCCCCCCAAAAAAACCCAGAAATGGGACTGGGGGGGTCCTGGCCGCCCCCTGACCCCCGTGTGCCCCCCAGGAGCCGAGCTGTGGCCGCAGCCCCCTGCACTTGGCCGTGGAGGCCCAGAGCCCCGAGGTGGCCGAGTGCCTCCTGCGGGGTGGGGCGCAGCCGGACTCCCGCACGTTCTCGGGGTTCACCCCCCTGTACAGCGCCCGGCGCCGCCCCGACCCCCGCCTGCCCCCACTCCTGCGCCGATTCGGGGCCCGCGAGCCCCCCCCCCGGTGACAGCAGCGACAGCAGCGACAGCAGCGACAGCGAGGGCAGGGCCGAGGACAGCGAGGTCAGTTAGTGACCGCACCCCTCCCCCACCCGTCCCCGAAGTCCCCCCGGGATAGCCCAGGATGACTGGGGGCTCCTGGAACAGCCCCCAAACCCTTCCAAGACCCCCCCAAACTTTTCCTGCTCCCTCAAATCCTTTCAGCCCCCCTACACTTTTCCAGCCCCCCCCCCAAACCTCTCTCCTTCCCCAGGACGAGTACGATGACATCATCATCAACAGCAGGCGCTGCCCGGCCTGAGGGGCCCGCTGGGACCCTTCCCAGAACCCCCCTGGATGGACTTGGGGGTCCCCCTACCACCCCCCAGCCGGAGGGACCCCCTGAAGATGTGTCCCCAAAATCCCAGGGGAGCCCCAAGGGCTGCGGGGGGCGGTGGGAAATAAAGCAGAGGCTGCGCTCAGAGCCTGTGACAACGAGCAGGACACGTGGGGGGACATTTGTCGTGGGGGGGACCCCTTTGTGTCCCCATAGAGCAAAGGACACACCTGTAACAAGGGGGGGCATTTCCAGGTTTTATTCCCGGGATTTGTCACCGTGGGGTGCACGGGCTGGGGCTGGAACACGTCCGTGTACGCCCTGCCCTGCGTGGCCTGTGCCTCGTGGCTCCTGTGGCCTGCATGTCGCGTGTCCGTCCCACGTGCTCCCAGCTCCGCCTCCTCCGTGGGGACCCTTCCCCACCTCAGGGCACCCCCCCCTGTTCAGGGGGCCCGCCCCCCGGCTGGTTGGGGCCGATGTAGCGCAGGAGGGGGGCGGGGGGACGGGCCAGCACCTCCTGCCCCACCAGCGGCTGCAGCACAGGGGGCACCTGGACACGGCCGTCCTGGGGGGGGGGATGACACGGGGCAGGGTGAGCTCCCACTGCACCCCCAAACTCCCTGGGATGCCCCCCAAGAACACCTACCCGGAGCTGGTTGCACTCGAGGAGCGCGATGAGCATGCGGGACACGGCGCAGGCGGTGCCATTCACCTGGGGGGGGGGGGGGGGGGGGGACACGGGGCGGGGGGGCTCAGGGACCCGGCCCCCAGCGGTTTTGGGGGTCTCCCAGGGGTTTTGGCGGGGGTCACTCACCGTGTGGGCGTGGCGCAGCCGGCCCCCCTCCCCGCTGTACATGATGTTCAGCCGCCGGCTCTGGTAATCGGTGCAGTTGGAAGCACTGGAAATCTGGGAGTGGGGGTTGGAGAGGGGTCAGGAGGTTTTGGGCACCCCCTTCCCCCACTCTAGAGATGCCCCAAAATGGGGGTCCTGATCCGGCAGCAAGGGCAGGAGTAAAGGGAGGGCCATGAACGGGACGAGGGGGTGTCACCCTGGGCACCTCGGAATTTTTGGGGTTTTCCCAGAATAATCTGCATCCTCCCCTTATTATTGGTGCTCTCCCTGAATTATTGGGGTCCCCGACCACCCACTCACCTCCCCAAATTTGCCCCGTCCGGGCATCCAGGCCTCAATGTCGAACTTGCGGTAGGCGGGGAGCCCCAACTCCTCCGTGGGCATGTCCAGAACGCTGGGGGGGCCCAGGGGGGAGTAGTTACGAGGGATGTTGGGGTCCCACGGATTGGGAGGATCCCCCCCAAATCCCTCTCACCGGTAATGGAGCCCCAGCTCCGAGAAAATCTCCTTCTGGAGCCCCAGGAACTCTTCCAGCAGCTCCTCGCTCTCCGTCCCACGCTCGGCTGCCGTCACCCCAAACATCTCCACCTTTGGGGGGGGGGCACATGGGGTGACGACCCCCACCTTTTCCTCCCCAGGGCTCTCCCAGTGCTCCCAGTACCTTGGTGAACTGGTGGACGCGGTAGAGCCCCCAGGGCTCCCGGCCAGTGTCGGTCTCGGCACGGTAGCAGGTGCTGGAACACACAACCCTGGCGGGGGACACAGCTCAGACCCCCCCGGGCATCGGGTTGGGATCCCCAGAAGGAGAGGGAGTCTCTAGGGGGGAAACACAACCCCCCCGTACCTGATAGGCAGGTCCTGCAGCTGCACCGCGTGGTCCATGAAATACCCTGGATGGGGGAGCACAGGGTGAACCCCAAAGTCGTCTGCCACTCCCCCCTTTCTCCACTTTTTCCCAGTTCTCCCCCGTTTCCCCCAATTTTTTCCCATTTTCCCCCTTTTTTCCCTATTTTCTCTTTCTTCTCCTGGTTTTCCCCCCATTTTTTCCCCTGTATTTTCCCCCTGGTTTTCTCAGCTTCTTCCCCCATTTCTTCCCCATTTTTCTTCCTACTGTTGCCTTTTTTTCCCCGTTTTCCCCATTTTTCACCATTTTCCTCACGTTCTCCCCTAGTTTTTCCAATCTCACCCCATTTTCTCCCATTTCCCACCTGCAATTCCCACCTCCGAGGTCCCGGCCAGGCACAGATCCTCAAAGCGCGCGGGGTCGATGGTGTAAACTGGGGAGGGGTTGGCGCTGGGCTGGACCCCACAGCCCTCCTGGAGGGCACAGGGGGTCACCCGTGGTCACAGAGGTGTCAGGGGGGTCTCAGGAGGCTCGGGAGTCACTCACAAAAACGGCTCCGCGCAGCAGGTCCGGCACCGTCATGGGCAGGAAACCCTGGGAAAAAGGGAGGTCAGGAGACCCCAACACTCCTGGATGCCCCCAGACTCCCCCAGAGCTTCCCTGGATCCCCACAGATGATCCCAGACCCTACCTGGATCCCCCCAGACCCTCCCTGGACTCCCCCATCCTCCCCCACCTTGCTGAGCAGCTTCCGCAGGGTGAAGGTGACGAGGGCGTGCTGGAGCAGGGCCCCAGCCCCGCACAGGTAATAGGAGCGATGGCCCGACACGTGGGACAGGCGCCTGCAGGGGCGTGACACCCGGGTGACACCTGGGGACACCTGGGGGACACCCGGGTGACACCTGGGGACACCCGGGTGACACCCGGGTGACACCTGGGGACACCTGGGTGACACCCGGGGGACACCTGGGTGACACCTGGGGACAACCCCACCCCACACAGGTAATGAAACAATGGCCTGACACGTGGGACAGGTGCGTGACAGGGGTGTGACAGGGGTCACAGGAGTGTGACAGGTGTGTGACAGGTGCATGACAGGGGTCACAGGAGTGTG
>NW_024580981.1:12098-19825 GCF_017639235.1 Corvus kubaryi
ACAGGTGCATGACAGGGGTCACAGGAGTGTGACAGGTGCGTGACAGGTGTGTGACAGGGGTCACAGGAGTGTGACAGGTGTGTGACAGGTGTGTGACAGGTGTGTGACAGGGGTCACAGGAGTGTGACAGGTGTGTGACAGGTGTGTGACAGGTGTGTGACAGGGGTCACAGGTGTGTGACAGGTGTGTGACAGGTGTGTGACAGGTGTGTGACAGGGGTCACAGGTGTGTGACAGGTGTGCGACAGGTGCATGACAGGGGTCACAGGAGTGTGACAGGTGCGTGACAGGGGTCACAGGTGTGTGACAGAAGGGTCCCCCCTCCAGGTGTTGCTCACTTTTGCCGGATGATGTCCAGCCCCTCCCCCAGCTCCAGGTGTCCCTTTGGCTTGAAATCAAACACTGCAGGGGGAGAATCTCTGTCACTTTTGTCACTTTTGTCACCCCAGACCCTCCACACTCCCCCCCCGGGCCCCCTTCTCCCCCGCCCCCCCATACCCAAAAACCGCCCCAGACCCCCCAAACCACCTCCCCCCCTTACCTGGTTTCTCACCAGCCACCTCAAGCAGCCGGGCCTGACTCTGATCCCCAACAGGCTGGGAGGACACAAGGGGGAGATTTTTTACACCAAATCACCCCAGGCCAGAGCGGGTGTCAGGGGGGTTTCCGGGGAATTTTGGGAAGGTTTTTGGGGTCTCACCACAGCGGGGTGGGTTCTGTTGGGCAACTGCAGGGCCCCCAGGTAAAATCTCTGCTCCAGGTCAGATGCCTCAGCCTCGAGCACCCGGAGCTGCCCCCGGAGACTCCGGCCCCGCTCCCGCAGCGCTGCCAATTCTGGGAGCTGCCGGACGGCCGCCGTGAGGGGAGGGGGGATCCAGGAACCTCACCCCGAGCCCCCCATAAAATTAAGTCCCTACCGTCTTGGCCGCCGCCTTGTCGTGGGAGGCCTGGGGGGGGAAAAGGGGTCAGGGGATCCTGGGGAGTTTGGGTGAAGAGAGCAGGGCAGGGCGGGGGGGATCTTGGGAGTGGTTTAGGGGGAAAGGGAGGGGGATCCTGGGGAGTTCCAGGGGGAAGTGAGTGGGGACCAGAGCGACTCAGGGGGAACTTTGGGGGTCCCAGGGGTGAACCGAGGGTTCCGGGGGGTGCAAGGGGGTATATATGGTTCCGGGGGGGATGCCAGGGGAAACTGAGGGCTCCAAAGGGAACTGAGGGATCCGGGGGAATCTCACCAGGATCTCGCGGACCCCCTGGGCCACGAGCCCCTTCTCAGCCTCCAACCGGGCGATGCCGTCCCGGACCTGCCCCAGCCGCGACCACGTCCGCACCTGAGGGCGTAGCCAGGGCGTGGCTCAGGTGGGCGGGGCGGCCACACCCAAACGCGGGGCCCCATAGCCCCGCCCCATTTACCTTCAGTCTCCGCCCCTTTCCATCAGGCCACGCCCACGCGCGCCAGGTCACGCCCACCCCGCGTGCCAAGCACCGCCCCGGCCCCGCCCCCCCCGGGCCCCCCCCCCGTTCCCGCCCCTCACGATCTCCCGGAGCGCAGCGCCCCCCAGCGAACCGCGCCGCCGCTCCACGTCGCGCTCGCTGAGCGCGGTCACGTCGAGCTGCGGCCGCGCGCTCAGCCCCTCCCGCACGTGCTCGTACAGGCGGCTCCGCCCCGCCACGGGCCCGGCTCCGTCCCCCGCACCGGCTCCGGGAACGGGCCCCGGGCCGGGAGCGCTCCCCGCGGCCCCGCGCCGCCCGCCCACCCCCGCCGCGCGGCCCGCAGCCAGCAGTGCCCGGCACGCCGCCATCTTAAGCACAGGCGCGCGGCCGGCGCGGGTCACGTGGGGGAGGAGCCGGGGGCGGGGCCGGGCGCGCGCGGACAGCCCCGGCCCTGCAGCTCTGGCCACGCCCCCTCGCGGCCTGGCCGCGCCCCCGGCCTCAGACCCGCCGCGGGCCGGGTCCGGTGACCGCAGTGACCCCCGCCCTGTGACCCCAGTGGCACCCCCAGGGCCATCCCAGTGCCCTGAGCTGCTCCCCCCGCGTCCCCAGATCTCTCTCCAGACTCTTCTCAGGGCCTCCCAGTCCTCCCCCGTGCCCCAGCAGCCACTTCCCAGCGCCCCCAGGACCCTTCTAGGTCTCCCAAAGGCCCCTTCCCAGTGCCTCCAGTCTCCCGAAGACCCTTCCCAGTGCGCCCAAGACCCTTCCCAATACCCTCACCATCACTCCACACCACAACCCGCATCACTGCCAACTTTTATTCTAAACAACACCCAGGGCCAGCGTGTCCCCGACTGGGGAACCTCATCCCGGCCTGGGCGCATTCCCAGGACCCCCATCCCGAGGTCCTTCCTCATTTCTTCGCCTGCACGTGGGCGCAGTCGTACTTTCCACGCACCACGGTGAGTTTGACGCCGGGCAGGTCCTGGGTGCGCCCACCCTGCACCAGCACAACGTGGTGCTCCTGCAGGTTGTGGCCCTCGCCGGGCACGAAGGCGATTACCTCGCGGCCTGTGCTGAGACGCACCCGTACACACCGGCGGTTCGCCGAGTTCGGCTTCTTGGGCTTTCGGATCAGGTTCTTCAGCACCACCCCCTTGATCTGGGGGCGGCCCAGGGTGGGCCCCAGTTTGCGGGGAGGGGGCGCGGGGCGGCCCTGCCGGTGCATCTGGTTCAGAGTGGCCATGGCGGCGGATGGAGGAGGGGGCGGCAGCGAGGGAAGGAGCAGCCGCGGACCTGCGGGGGCAACACGGAGAGGGGTCAGGGGGTTTTGGCGGGGCGGCGGGTTTTGGGGAAGGGGGGCGATTTACGCACTGCAACGGGGCAGCGAGGCCGCGGTCCTGAGCGCGGCGCGGAGCGACATCTCCAAGGCTCTGAGGGGAGAACGCACGGTCAGAACTGCCTGAGGAGGGCGCCGGCGACCGGGGGGCAGCGGCAGGTCCGGAGCCGCCACGTTCCCCGCGCTGCGCCGCCATCTTACCCGGATCCGAACGCGCCGCGCTGCGATTGGATAGCGGGGATGCCAATCTCCGTGATTTGTGCGGTGATTGGTTAGACTACCGCTTAATCCCGCCCCGATCTCTGGGGGGGAGTGACAGTGCGGAGACCGACCCCCTCAGCATCAACTTCCGTCTTAGGCCCCGCTCCCCGCCCTAAACCCCGCCTGTTCTGCAGCCAACCCCGCCTCTCCCGCCCTAAACCTCACCCCAAGCCGCCTTCCCCGCCCATATTCGGCTCCTCTCCGCCCTAGGCCGCGCCTCTTGCCCACATTCGGCTCCCCGGATTCCGCTCCTTGCCCATATTTGGCTCGCCACGCCCCTCCCGCCGTGGCCCCGCCCCTTGTGGGCGTGGTTTGTCGCCGCGGCGACGCGGCCGTGGGAGGACCCGGATGTGGCTCCATCCCAACATGGCGGCGGCGGCGGCCGAGTGAGGCCTTAGGGGGTCCGGGGGGCGCTGAGGGCGCTCGGGAGGAATTTAGGGGATTTCGGGGGGAACTGAGGTTTGGAGACCGTCCAGGGCCAAGGAATTCTGTGATGATGGAGGTGGGGGGTTGGCGGTGGGTTTGGGGGCAATTCGGGGCTCCCCAAACCCCCGGGGGGGCGGTGGCAGCAGCCTTTGGAAACCTTGGAATTCCCGGAGAACAGCGGGATGTGGATCTAACCGCCCCTCGCCCTAAAAACACCCCAAAAAGGGGAGTTTGGGGGTGATCCTGAGGGAATTCCGTTCCTCCCGTGCAGCACTTTTCCCGAAGGACCCGGAATGCGGAGCTGAGGCAGGAAAGTTTTCCCTTCGTGGCAGGTAGGAAACGGATCCGGAATTAATTCCCAGAATTTTTTATCCTACGGAGATTTGGGGGTCTCCTCCGCACGCTCCCATCCAGCCCCAGAGCCCTGGGTTCGATTTTTTCGGCGTTTCCTGTGGATTTGGGTCAGGGACTCCAAGGCAGACGGGCACTGGGATTCCTCAGGAATGTCCTAACTCCTCAAAAACAGCGTTTTCCCCCAGTTTTGGCGCAGTGGGAAGGGAAATCGCCATTCTCAATGTTCTTGGTGGTATTCCTGTCGCCGTTCCTCAAAGGAAAAGGAGAAAAAAATACCAGAAAGAGCTTCTGGATTTGGACTTTTAATTGTGTTTTGGCTGTACTTTAGTGAAGTTTGAAATAAGTAATGGTTGGAGAGAGGGACTGAGCCACAACTGGCTTGGAAATAAGTGGAAATTGGGTTTATGGGGAATATCCGGATGTGGAAAAGATCCAACAATCCTTTGGAAATGGCCAAAAACTTCCCCCTCCCGCCGTTCCCTGTTGGGGTTTGGGGGTAAAAGGTGGGAGTTTGGTCATCAGTATCTCGTTAACAGCTGCGGGACGAGCAGGAATTGATCCGGATTTTCCAGGAGGAAATTCCAAGGATATTCCTGCCCGTGGCTTTAATTAATCTTTTAATTTGTTCATTCCCATGGGATAAGACCTGGGTTCCCTGGAGCCCTGGGAGGAATACTTGGGTTTTCTGGGGGTGTTTCCGAACCAGCCTCAGGAGGGATTTGCCGTTTTCCCGGATTTTGGTGGATTGTTATGCATGGACAGCATTGTTACTGATTAATTGGATCATCTTTAATTGGCCCTTCCTTTGCCCCGAGCCCGAGATTCCCGACATTCCTCCCTCCCTCCCTCTCCCTAAACTTCCAGCTCCGAGGAAACTTCCTGCTGCAGGAAAAGAGCTGAATTCCACTGGAATATCTCTTTTTCCTCTTTCTTTTACACTTTTTTCCTTCTTCTCCCCCTTCTCCTTTTTTCTTTTTCCACTCCTTTCTCCTTTCCCTCCTTTCCCTCCTCTCCCCTTTCCTGCTTTTCCCAGCGACCACGGAAGCTTTGAGCAGTTGATTCCCTTCTCCCAGGAGTTCAGATCTCCCGATTCCCTTCCTGGAATTTTTCCCCCAAGGAGGAGAACGTCCTCCTGGGTCACCAGATTCCTGGAATTCCGGGATTCCTCCTAGGCAAAGGCCGACACCTCTCCTCCTCTTCCTCCTCCTCCTCCTCCTCTTCCTCCTCCTCCTCCTCCTCCGTCTCCTCCGGCAGATCCAGCTGGGCCAGTCCAACCCGCCTTTCCCAGCCGGAGCGCTCCAGTCCCGGCCTTTCCGGCCTCCCTTTCCCGGGAATGTGACCCCATTGGGGGAATCCCAGGATTCCAGCCCGGGGGATTCACCCATAGGTTCGGGACTGCCCGGCACCCCTTCCTGGATTTTGGGGTTTCTTAAGGAAAACAACACCTCAGAGCAACCCCAGCCTGCTCCCAGCAGGACCTGACTGGGATTTTGGGGCTCCAGAGCAGCTCTGGCACGCGAAAAGCTCCAGGGATCATCGGGACCACCCGTGAAGTTCAGGAAAACACGCTTTTACCGATTCTGCCGGAATTCCAGGAGTTCTCGGGACGCTTTGATCTGTCCCTGCTGCGTTAAGGAGCTGCTTCCTGAGGATCCCAAATTCCCCCCAGGGGCTCTGGAGGTGGAAGTTTTTCATGGAAGATGTGGAATTGGAGGGTTTTGAGTCTCTTCCTGTTCTGGCTGACACCAGGAAAATAATTCCCCAAGAGGAAAAAACTGGCTCAGGGATTTTCCAGCGGAGACTTTGGCTGTTCCCTCTTTTTCCCAAAAGGATCAAATCCAGCATGAGTTCAGGATTCAGGGAACTCTAGGGGAAAGAACCCGGGAATAAGCAGTGGGAAGACAAGGTAAGTTTTCCATCTGGTTGAATTTTCTCACCACGTCCCCCCAGTGGGATCTCGGGAAGGCTCCGGAGCAGAGATTCCCTGGGAATCCCTTTGGGATCCCTTGGGATCAACCCCAGCTCTCCCTGGGACCTCTCCCCGTCTTCCTGGGGCTCTCTGCTACCGTAGGGGCCCACCTGGAATTTTAGGGGAAAATAGAGCAGTTTGGGGCAAAGAGAGGAGAGATGGGATGGATGGACCAGCTCCACACAAGGGAGAAAAAAGTGGGAATATTGGAATTTGGGAAGCGGGATGAAGCCAAGTGCCGTGTCTGGAATGCCATGCTGCCACCCTGGGTGTTTGCTTTCCTGAAATTCCTGCAGTTCTAGTCTGAAAATCCTGAAATTTGCTGAAAATCCCATTGCAATCCCTTCCTGGACACTCTCCTGCCCAGTAATATCTGATTTTCCTGTGCTTGGGGTTTATGGGAAGGCATGAAGCGCTTCTGGGCGCCTTTTTCTCCCTTTACTTTTCCCTTTGTTTTTCATCCCGAAGCTGCCAGCACGATTCCCACCAGGACACAGCCAAAATGCCGCTGGTTTGGGGGGAATTTGGGGAATTTTGTGGGGAATTTTAGGGAAAATACAAAAATATTCTGCCCAGTGTGGACTCAGTTCCTCGTTAATTGGTGACAAATTAAACCCCACTGGGATCCCAGGAATGCGACCTGGGAAGGGCTGAGGAATAAGTTCACCCTCTCCTGGCCCCCATCCCACCCTCTGAAATTCTTCAGGACCCCTCTGCCCCTGCCAAGTGCCACCAGTTTTTCCCCAACTGTGCCAAAAAAAGGGGGATTTTCAGGGTGAAATCCTGTGGATTTGGTGTCCAGAGGTCCTGGATGCTGCACCTCCCCAGCGTTCCGGCTGGCCTGGATCATCGGTGGATCTCCCCTGGAAGTCCCGGCAGGAAAAGCCCAAATGCAGCAGATTTTAATCCTCCCGCTCCAAATTCAGCTGCAATTTCCCCAAACCAGGAGAATTTTCCATCCAAAGCCAGGATTTTGGCAATCCAGGGAGGATCCCGGCAGTGTCCTGGAAAGGTGGAAAGAGGGATCAGCCGAGGATGAGCAGGGAAAATGGGGAACATACGGAATTCCGACAGTTTGTGACTGGGCCCGAAGTGGAGGTGAAAAACTTCCATAATGGATCATTGATTTAAGGGGAAAACTTCAAAGATTGGGAAAAATGGTGAGAAAACCTTGGAAGCGGTGGGATTCTGGAGCCTGGAAAATGGGATTGAGCTGAGGAGCCGGAAAAAAATGGGAGGAAACGGCAGGAAATTGGCACCGGGAAAAGCAGTGGAAGTGGGAAAAATGGATCCGCCCGGGATCTGCGGGATTTTGGGGCCATTCCCAGTGGGATTCATGGCCCCACTGGGATCACATTCCCAAAACTCTCCCAGCTCAGCTCATTCGGGGCCTGGAACCCGCAGGAAAAACATGGAAAAACAGGGAATGGAATCAGCCAAACCTTGGGATTGTGCCCCAGAGCACTGGTCCTTGTGCTGGGATCCACGCAAAGGGGATTTTTGTCGCTTTTTGAGGTGTTTTAAGGCTGTTTCTTGGTCTAGGTGAGGTAATCAATGGATTAATCCCATTTCCAAGTGGGAATTTCTAGTGCTCCTGGTGTTTCCAAGCTTGGAATTGGGGAAAAATGGAAGTAATTGGATAAAAGGGGGGACGTTGGACAAAAGTGACCAATGGATGGATAAAAATCATTCCAACAATGGGATTTTCGGGGCTGATCCCATTCCCACCCAATGCTTCTCATTTACCTCACCGTGACACTGGGATTTTGGATCTGATCCCGTCCAACCCAACGCGTTTCACCCCAATGACATTTCTAATTTATTTCATTCTAACGATGGGATTTGGGCGCTGATCCCGTTCCCGGTGACGTTCCCCATTGTAACGCTGGATTTCAGGGGCTGTTCCCGTTCCCAGTGACGTTCCCCATTGTAACGCTGGATTTCGGGGCCCCAT
>NW_024580982.1:0-3217 GCF_017639235.1 Corvus kubaryi
CGCCCGCGCGGCCCAGGGAGGTGAAGAAGCCGCTCCATGAATCCAGAATTACCCATGGAAGTTTGGTTCCGGGGGGGGATTTGGGGCGGGAACTCCGCCCTTGGCCTGGGTTAGATCCCAAAAAAATCCGTTTTGGGGGAAAAACGGGGCAGGAAGGGGGGAAGCGACGGCTCCTGCTCCCAGTCCGGCGGCGTCCGAGGGATTCGGGATCGTCCCAAGCTCTTCCCGTCCCCACCCCAATCCCAGCCGGGTCCCGGGCAGAGCCAGGCCGGGCTTTTCCCCCTCTCCCAGCCCGATCCCGATGGATTTGGGCTTCTCATTCCCATCCCGATCCCGGGTGGAGCCGACCCGGGCCGTTCCCAGCTCCCACCCCGATCCCGACGGATCCGGGGCTGTTCCCGCCGGGATCCCCCGGGGCTCTCCCGGATCGCGCAGAGTCTCCCGCATTCCCGATCCTCTCCCGATCCCGGCGGGCTCCGATCCCGGGGGAGCTCCCGCATTCCCGAATTTCCCGCTCCTCTCCCCAGTCCCGGGCGAGCTCCCGCGTCCTTCCCGAATTTTCCTCTCCCACTGCCGGGGTCTCCGCTCCCGGGGCCGTTCCCGCGTTTCCCGATCCTCTCCTCCTCCATGCCGGGAGGCTCCGATCCCGGTCCGCTCCCGCATTCCCGAATTCTCCCCATCCTCTCTCCTCCATCCCAGGAGGCTCCGACCCCGCTCCTCCCCCAGTCCCGGGGGGCTCCGCTCCCGAATTTTCCCGCTCCTCTCCCCCATCCCGGGCGAGCTCCCGCGCCCTTCCCGCCGCTCTCCCGCTCCCGGGGAAGCTCCGCTCGCGCACTCCCGGTCCCGGTGCCGGTCCCGCCGTCCCCCCCCGTCATCTCGTGCACGTCCGGGCGGCGCCGAGGCCGCCGTTGTGGCTGGGGGGGGGCAGGAGGGGCTCGGAGCGCCGGGCCGCGGCCGGGAAGGGCGGCGCCGGGGGGTTGCGCGGCTGCTGCAGGTTCAGGATGCTGTCGATGGCGCTCTGCAGGTGCTCGCTCAGGGAATCGTCCTGGGGGCTGTCGCTGGAGAAGGACGCGTTGTCCACTTCCAGCGGTTCCGCCTTGCGCCGCTTCCCGGCCGGGCCCAGCGCGGCCCAGGGCGGCTCCAGCTCCGGCGGCTCCGCCCGGGCCCCGGCGCCTTCCTCGTCCTCCTCGTCCTCGCCGTCCGACGGCTCCTCGGGCGCGCCCTTCCCGCGGAGCCGGGGCGCGGCTCCCGGCTCCCTGCGCAGCGCCGTGATCACCGGGCGCCGCTCGGAGCGCGCGGGCTCGCGGCTCTCGGGGCTCTCGCGGTGCTCCCGGTAGGTTTTGCGCAGCGGCAGCCGGCACGGAGCGGCGCCGGGCGGCGGCTTCTTCTCCAGGGAGCCGTTCAGCTGCTGCTGCTGCTGCTGCTGCGGCGGCGGCGGCGGCGGCGCTCCCGGCGGCATTCCCGGCGGCATTCCCGGCGGATCCAGCGCCGTGTTGTGGATCACCTTGCTCAGCCCCGCCTCCTGCTTGATCTTCAGCTTGAGCCCGATGCGGCTCCGCGCCTCGTACGTCTTCATCGGGGGGCGGCTCCGCGACGGCAGCGCGTCCTCGTCCCGCGGCGGCTCCCCCCGGGAATGGGGGTCCCCTCGGGAATGGGGGTCCCGCGGCGGCTCCCGGGGGGGGTCCCGCGGCTCCCCGAGCCAGGTGACGGACGGGGAGCGGCCCCCGTGCTTGATCAGCAGCTTCGGGGGCGGCGGGGGAGGGGCGGGCGCGGGCGCGGGAGGGGCGGGGGAGGGCTGGGGGAGGGGCAGCGAGGAGGAGGAGGAGGAGGAGGAGGAAGAGGAGGAGGAGAGGGGATGGGAGCGGGAGGAGGAGGAGGAGACGTATTCGTCTGCAAGGGAAACGAGCCGTTAATTAGAGTTCATTCGCACGTTCATGACGGTGTTGCCTCTTTTCCCCTCTTTTCCCGCCCAAAATGCCCCTTTTCCCAGGGGATTCATCCCTCGGGATCCCAAAGATGCAGGGGCTGGAGAAGGACCTTGGAGAGAGCCCTGACTGGCTTTTAATTGACCTTAATTGACCCTTGATAAGCCCTTGATTGACCCCTAGCTGACCTTCGGCAGGTTCCAAACCCCAGGAATTTGAGCCCAAATCCCAGGAATTTGCTTCTGAATCCTGGCCAGGACCCCCCTAAATCCAAGGAATTCGGTCCCAAATTGTGGGAATTCAATCCCAAACCCCGGGAATTCAATCCCAAACCCTGGGAATCCTGGTCAGAACCCCCTAAACCCCAGGAATTCAGTCCCAAACTGTGGGAATTCAGCCCCAAGAATTCTGCTCCCAAACGCCAGGGATCCCCTCCCCACCCCCCCAGGATCCCGCCCCGTTCCCCCCGGGAATCCCGGCCGCCGTTCCCACCGGGCTTGTCCCGGGCCAGCTGCCGGTCGAGCGCCAGCGCCGTCTTCTCCTCCTGGATGAAGATGCGGTCGATCATCACCATCTCGGCCGAGGGGCTCGCGCGCTGCCGGACACACGGACACCGCGGTCACGCCGGGACCGGGGCAATCCAGGGATCTGGGGGGAATCCCGGGATTCGGGGCTCACCCGCGACTCCTCGAGCAGCAGCAGCCGGTACTTGTTGAGCATCGCCCGCGTGCGGCGCAGGAGCTGCTCCGACACCGCCTCGAACTCCTCGTCCACTGGGAACGGGAATGGGATCGGGAATGGGATCGGGAGCGGGAACAGGAGTAAAGCAGGAAGGGAAGGACGGAGAAGGCACAGAGGGATCCACGGACACAGCGCGGATGGAGCCGGAAGCGGAAGATGAGGAAGGGAAGGAGGAGAAGGAAGGGAAGGAAGGGAAGGAAGGGAAGGAAGGGAAGGAAAAAACGTCACCCTGAGCCCGTCCCGTTATCCCAGCACTCCCATTCCCAGTATCCCCCATTCCCAGCACTCCCATTCCCACTGTCCCCCATTCCCAGCACTCCGATGCCCAGTATCCTCCGTTCCCAGCACTCCCATTCCTCCTATCCATTCCCACTATCCCATTCCCACTATCCCATTCCCACTGTCCCCCATTCCCCCATCCCCAATTCCCACTATCCCCCATTCCCACTACCCCATTCCCACTGTCCCCCATTCCCACTATCCCATTCCCGCTATCCCATTCCGACTATCCCATTCCCGCTATTCCCCATTCCCACTATCCCATTCCCACT
>NW_024580982.1:3227-5030 GCF_017639235.1 Corvus kubaryi
ACTATCCCATTCCCGCTATTCCCCATTCCCACTATCCCATTCCCACTGTCCCCCGTTCCCGCCCTCCCGTTCCCGCCCTCCCGTTCCCGCCGTCCCGGCTGACCCCTCCGGCACTCGGGCTCGGCCGGGAGCATCCCCTGGTACACGTGGTAGGGCAGCAGCCGGCGCAGGGCGTCGCCCACGGAGCGGAAGGGGGTCCGGAATTCCGGGTGCAGCACCGCGCCCTGGTGCTTGTGCAGCTGCTCCAGGAGGCTGCGGGCGGAATTCCGGGCTTTCGGCACAAGCGCGGACGGAACTCCCGGTTCCCGGCCCCGCAATTCCCCGTTCCTGCCGCTGACGCGGCCCCAAGTCCCAGCCCTTGGCGTCAGCTGGAGCTGCGCTCCCAACTCCCGGCGCTGATGCCGGCAGAATTCCCAATCTACAGCACCACCGTGGGCAGAATTCCCGACTCCCGGCGCTGACGCCGGCAGAATTCCCAATCTACAGCACCACCGTGGGCAGAATTCCCGACTCCCAGCGCTGAAACGGGCAGAATTCCCAGCTTCTGGCAACAAATTCCCAATTCCCAGCAGCGAAGCGGACACAATTCTCAGTTTTCAGCACAAGCTGGGACAGAATTTCCCGCGAACGGCCCCACCCCGGCCGGAATTCCCGGCATTCCCAGTTCCTTACCAGGCCTCCTTACTGGGCTGCAGCGCCGGGGGCTTCTTCAGCGCCAGCTTCCCCTCCAGCTGCGGAGACATTCCCGGGATTTGGGGCAATTCCGGGGATTTGGGGAGTTCACAGGATTTGGGGAAAATGCCCAGGATTTGGGGGAAGGGATACGCAGGATTTGGGAGGGATTCCCAGGATTTTGGGAGGATTCCTCGGATTTGGGGGAATTCCCAGATTTTGGAGGACTTCTGGGATTTTGGGGGTGGATTCCTGGGATTTTGGGAGTGGATTCCCAGGATTTGGGGACTGAATTCCCAGGATTTTGGGGCGGATTCCCAGGATTTGGGCACTCACCGTGGGCGGGGCCTGGGGGCCCTTCCCACCCCCCGGGGTCTGGGGGGGGCCCTTGATCCCGCCTGGCTTCACCTGTGGAAAAACGGGGAAAAATTGGGAATAACGGGGAAATTCCCATGGCTGGGAAAGGGGGAGATCCCAAAGGGGGAAAACCCGGGGAAAAAGGGGGGGAAAAGTGGGAAATTAAAAGCGAGGGAATTCAGAAAATTGGGAAAAGGAGCAGGAAAACGGCGGAATGGACAAGGAAAACTGGGAAAAACTGGGAAATAAAGTGGGAAAACCTGGAAGCCAAGGGAGAAAATGGGAAATGAAGTGGGAAAACTGGGAAAGGAAGGGGGAAAATTGGAACAATAAGTGGAAAAGTGAGGAATTAAGGGGGGGGAAGTGGGAATTAAAGGGGGAAAACCTCAGGAATCAAGGCAGACGCAGGGAAAAGAAGGGGGAAACCCAAGGAACAGAAGGGGAAAATCCCTGGAAAAGGCGCTCACCTGGCCGGGCTGCTGGGGCGGGAGAGGAGCCCCCGACTTCCCGGGAGCCGGGGCCCCTTTCCCGGCGGGAATGGGGGTGGGAACGCTGGAGAAGGGCTTGGCCTCGGCCGGGGCGGCGGCACCTGCGGGAATGGGAGATGGGAATGGCACCGGGAAAACGGGAACGGGACTGGGAAACCGGGAATGGGACTGGGAAACCGGGAACGGGACTGGGAAACCGGGAATGGGACTGGGAAACCGGGAATGGGAGACGGGAACGGGACTGGGAAACCGGGAATGGCACCGGGAAACCGGGAATGGGAGACGG
>NW_024580982.1:5040-17053 GCF_017639235.1 Corvus kubaryi
GGAATGGGAGACGGGAATGGCACCGGGAAACCGGGAATGGCACTGGGAAACCGGGAATGGGAGATGGGAATGACACCAGGAAACCGGGAATGGCACTGGGAAACCGGGAATGGCACCGGGAAACCGGGAATGGGACCGGGAAACCGGGAATGTGAGGAGGGTCCTGGTGTGGATCCTGGGGGATTCCCAAGAGCGGGGGCGGGACGCCGGGGCACTGGGATGCTGGGATTCCGGGATATCGGGATGTCGGGATACCGGGACCCCGGACCCACCTGTGGCGGCGGCGCTGCCGGCGCTGGCTCCGAGGGCCGGGCCCGGCGTTCCCGGAGCCGCCGGCACCAGGACGGAAGCGGCCGGAGCCGGGAACGGGGCCGGGCTGGACGGAGGCGGCTTCGGCTGCAGGAGCAGCCCCTGGGGCACCTGGAGCGGGAGAATCCCAAATTCCCTCAGGATCCGGCCCGGGAACCCCCCAATCCCAAATCCAGCGGGATTCAACACCTGAACCCCCTCGAAATCCCAAATCCAGTGGGATTCAGCAGCTGAATCCCTGGAAAATCCCGGATCCGGCGGGATCCAACACCTGAATCCGTTGGGATCCGAGCGCGGGCCGGGATTTGCAAAGGGAATTTTCCCTGGAAAACGGGATCCTTCCCACCGGCTCTCCTCGGGATTCAGGGACCGGGGAATTCCAGCGGAACCGCCCGGAATTCCCGGGGGCGGCCGGGAGCGGGCTGGGGGCTGCGGGGCCGGGACGTGCGGGAATTCCTGGAATCTGTCCGGGATTTCCCCGGAATTCCCACAGGGATTTACCTGTCCGGGCCGGGATTTCCCGGGAATTCCCGCCAGGATTTCCCTGATGGAACCTGTCCGGGATTTCCCGGGATTCACCAGGAATTCCCACTGGGATTTCCCGGGAATTCCCGCCGGGATTTACATGTCCGGGCCGGGATTTCCCTGCTGGAACCCGTCCGGGATTTCCCGGGGATTCCCCCGGGATTCCCCCTGGGCTTTCCCGGCCATTCCCGCCGGGATTTACCTGCTGGAACCTGTCCGGGCCGGGCTTCTGCGGGGCCGCGGGGCCGGGATGGGGCTGGAAGGCGCCTGGGATCAGCGGGAAGCTCCGGGAATGCTCCGGGGGCAGGTGCAGCGCCGGGCCCGCGGCCTTGAGCCCCGCGAGCGGCAGCGGGAAGTGCTGGGATTGGGAATGCGGGGACTGGGAATGCTCGGGGGGCTCCGGGAACGGCGCCGGGACCCCGAAGAGCCCCTGCGGCGTCACCGAGCGCGGCGGCGGCTCCGAGGGCGGCCGGGGCTGGGACGGGGGCCGGGAATGCGGCCGGGAAGGGGGGCGGGAGAGCGGCTGCGGCTGCGAGGGGGGCCGGGCCGGGAGCTGGGATGGGAGCTGGGATGGGATTTGGGATGGGATTTGGGATGGGAGCGCCGGGGGGTCCCCGGGGGACGTTCCCGGGAGCTTCGGCTGCAACAGAGAAGGAGAGGAAGAGCTCGGTTAGTGCGGGAATGGCGGCGGGAGAGGCGGCAGCATCCCGGGAAAAACGGCCTCGGGAAGGGTCTGGACCCCCCAAATCCCAAATCCAAACCCCAAATCCCAAACCCAGCCTGATTCCAGCCCAAAGCCGCTTTCCAGGGCGTTCTGGGCGGGAGGAGAAGGGGAAACTGCAGGAAAATCCACCTGGGGATGCCCCAGGCGGCTCCGGGAGCGGAATATCCCGGGAAAAACACCCCCAGGAGGGTCCTGGATCCCTCCCGGATCCCGATTCTGTCCCAAATGCGCTCTTTAGGGACTCTTGGGGAGGCTGGAGAAGGGGAAACTGAAGGGAAATTCCACCCGGGGATTCCCCACGCGGCTCCAGGAGCGGCTCTGGCTCCGGAGCATCCCAGGAAAATCCGCCCTGAGGATCCCCGACCCAGCCCCGGGACCCCCTGGATCCCAATCCTGCCCCGATCCCGCTTCTTAAAGCATTTGTGGGAGGCAGGAACAGGGAAAACAGAAGGGAAATTCCACCTGTGGATCCCCAGAGCGGCTCCAGGAGCAGAATATCCCAGGAAAACCCAACTCCAGGGATCCCGAACCCCTCCAAATCCCAGCGCGGGCCCCTAAACCCCTCCAGGGAGCCCCCAGATCCCAACTCCTGAAGGATTCCGGGAGGCAGAAGGAGGGAAAACCACGGGAGGTTCCCCCTGTGCATTCCCAAAGGAATTCGCACTGGAGCGACACCAAAAATCAGGGAGAAAAGCCATTTCCTGCTTTTCTTCCCCAAAAAATCCCCATTTCCGCTTCCCCCACCCCCATTCCAGGGGTGATATCCGATGGACCCAAACCTCCCCTCCCCTCCCCACCCGGGGCTGTTCCCGAATTCCCAGAGTTGGGAATGGCCGGGGGGGGGCCCGGGGAGGGCGGTGCCCTGAGGAGGATCCCGGAGGATTTGGGACGAATCCGGGGGATTTTGGGATGCGCCGGAAGGGGAGCAGAAGCGTCCACGGTTAGTGAGCGCCAAGCGAGCGGGAGCAGCCGGAAAACGGGAACGGGAATGGCGGGGGTCCCGCAGCCCCCGGCTCCGGAATGTGGGATTTGGGGGAAAAGGCCCGGATTTGGGGCTGGGGTGAGGAATTCCGGGAGAGCCCCGCGGCTCATCCCCGCTCCCGGGGGAGGTTTGGCTCCCGAGGGACGGATCCAGCGGGAAAAGCGGATCCGGGGGGGGATTTAGGGCCGGGAGACACCCGGAGTGGCGTGGATCCGCTCCCAGATCCCCGATTTCCACTCCTGGATCCCGATTTTCTGCTGCCGGATCCCAGCTTTTCACTGCTGGACCCCCATTTTCCAAGCCAGCATCCCGGTTTTCCGCCCCTGGATCCCGGTTTGCCGCTCCCAGATAATTTTTCCCCATTCACACCGGAATCCCGCTGCTCCACGGGATGGATCCGGCACAAAAATCTGGGATTTTGCTGGGAAGGAAAACCGGGAGCCGCCGCGTCCCTTCACAGACCAAGAGCCGAACGTGGATTTGGGATCGTCCCGGGAAAAGCCGACCGGGAACCCCCGGAAAACCCCAGCACCGCCCCGCCCCCACCTCCCAAACTGGATTTTACGGCCCAAAACCGCCTCAAATCCATCGGGACCCCCCCAGAACCCGCGGGCACGGCACCCCCGGAGCGGGCACGGCCCCCGCCGCGGCGCGGGGAAAAGCGGGAATCCCCGAATCCCGGGATTCCGGGGCTCACCTGCTGCAGGAACATGGGCACGGCCTCCTGGCCCAGCACCGGCGCCGCCGCTCCCAGCAGGATTTTCTCGGGGCTCGCGGCCATTCCCGGGCTGGGCTGGGCGCTCCCGGCCGGGATCGGCGCCGGAGCCGCCGGGGGCTGCGCGGCTCCGCCGGCCCCGGGATCGGCGCCGGGGTTGGGGCTGCCGGCGGCGCCCGCCTGGATGCCCACGGCGGCGCCGAGCCCGTCTCCGGCGTTGAGCATCGCCACCGGGCTGGCCAGCGTCACGCCCTGGATCACCGTGGGCGCCGGCGCCGCGGCCGAGCCGGGGCTGGGCAGGGGCCCGGCCAGCGACACGGGCATCTGGAACAGCGCCGGCGGAGCCACCTGGCCCGGCTGCAGCTGGATGGGCGCCGACAGGATGTGCGCCGTGCCCGCCGCGCCCGGCGACGCCAGCACCGGGCCCAGGTTCAGCTGCCCCGCCAGGTTCTGGTTGAGCAGCTGCGCCGGCAGCGCGGGGTTGGCCAGCAGCTGGGCGCCGGCGCCCTGGCCCGCGATGATGTGCGTCTGGCCGGCGCCCGGCAGCAGCTGCCCGCCCACGTTGGCCGGCAGCGCCGAGAGCGGCTGCGGCAGCGGCACGGCCGAGGCTCCGGCCAGCTGGCCGGGCAGCAGGAACTGGTTCTGGCCCTGGAAGGGCTGCGCCGGGATGACGATAGAGCCGCCCTGGTTGAGCACGTGCACGCTCATGGACTTGCCCAGCGCCGGCGGCTGCGGCGGCGGCGGCTTGAAGACGTTGGGGGGGAAGCCCTGGAGCACCACGTTGGGCGCGGCCTTGCCGGCCATGAAGGTCAGGTTCTGCTGCGCCTTGGCCGGAGCCTCGCCGGGCAGCGCCAGGGCCCCGCCGGGCGCGAAGGGCTTGGGCGTGATCTGGTAGAGCTTCTGCTGCAGGACGCCGGCGGGCTTGGGCTGGATGGGCGTGGGCGTGCGGTGGATGATGACGTTGGGCGCCGGCACCAGGGAGCCGCCCAGGCCCGAGGTGACGGTGAGCGGCTGCGCCGACGCCGCCGAGACGCCGCCGAACACGGAGCTGCCGTTGAGCGTGGTGGTGGCCACGGCCGGGAGGCTCTTCTGAATGACCAGGCCGGTGCCCTGGGCCGCGGCCGCCTCGGGCTGGGCGATGTAGCCGCCCACGGCCGCCACGGGCGCCGGCTTGGCCAGCAGCTGCTGTGCCGCGGGCTGGTTGATGGCCATCACCTGCTGGCCCACCACCTGGATGGGGCCCAGCCCCAGCGCGCCGCCGGGGCTGCCGTTGGGCAGCCCGGGCAGGTTGGGCAGCGGCTGGATGGTGACGTTGCCCAGCCCCACCTGCTGCAGGAAGGGCTGCACGCTGATGGCCTTGTTGACCACGTCGGCGCCCACGGGCGGCTGCACCAGGGCCTGGGGCGCCAGCACGGCCGGCGGCTGCAGCCCCAGCAGGTCGGCGCCGCCCGAGAAGATCTGCGGGGTTCCGTCGGCCGCCTGCACCACCGGCTGCAGCGCCGGCAGCTGGAAGGAGCCCAGGTCCAGCTCGGCCTCGGCCTCCAGCGTCTGCTCGGTGATGTTGGCCTCCTGCAGGCTCTGCTGGAGGATGTCGCACGGCTGCTCGGCGCCCGCGCCGGCGCCGGCCGGCGAGCCCAGGATGTCATCCTCCAGGAAGTCCAGGTCCACGCTGGCCGGTGGCTGGCTCGGCTCGGCGCTCAGAGGGTTCCCTGGGGCCTCCTGCCCGTGGAGCTGTGGCAACGGCAACGGGACGGGGAGTCAGCGCGGGGCAGGGGGAGATGGTGGAGCTCAGCGGGGTTCACGGAGCTCAACGGAACCCAACGGAGCTCAACAGAACCCAACGGAGCTCAACGGAACCCAACGGAGCTCAACAGAACCCAATGGAGCTCAACAGAACCCAACGGAGCTCAACGGAACCCAACGGAGCTCAATGGGATCCAACAGAGCTCAACGGAACTCAACAGGATTCAATGGAACCCAACGGAACTCAACAGGATCCAACAGGATTCAATGGAACCCAACGGAACTCAACAGGATCCAACAGGATTCGATGGAACCCCATGGAACCCAACAGAGCTCAACGGAGCTCAACGGAACCCAACGGGATTCAATGGAACCCAATGGAACCAAGGGGATCCAACGGAGCTCAACTGAGCTCAATGGAAATCAATGGGATCCAACGGAACCCAACGGAACCCAACGGGACTCCAAGAGCTCCACGGAACCCGTGAGGACCCAACGGAGCTCAACGGGATTCGAGGAATCCAACGGAACCCAACGGAACCCCATGGAACTCCATGGCATCCAACAGGACCCAATGGAACCCCACGGAACTCCATGGAATCCAACGGATCCCAAGGAACCCAACGTTTTCGGGCATTCTGGCACAGAAATCCTGGAATTCCGGTTGCGTCCCGCGGTTTTCCCGCCCCGAAATCCCAAGCTTGGAAGGACAAAGAGGATTTGGGGGAAAAAAGGGCAAAAGAGGGAAGTACCGGAGAACCCAACACGCGGCCGAGCCGGATCCGGCGGGAACAGGGAACCCGCGGGAAAGGGAAGCTCGGCTCGGGAATTTCTGGGATTGGAGGTTTTGGAAGCTGGAAAAATAAAACTCAAAGGAAAGCAAAAAATCAGGGAAAAAACCCGACAAATTGGGATTTGTAACGGGAAACGGGAGAACCCAACGGCAGAGGAAGGGAAAAGAGGGCAAAGCAGGGAAAGGGAAGGGAAGCGAACGCGGAGTTCCAGGCCGGTCGTCCATGCAGAGCATCCCGCGCTTCGGGAAAAGAGGGAAAAACGGGAGCTGGGGGCTCCAATTCCGGATTCCCCCCCACACCCGGGGGGCTCCGGAGGAACTGGGAGGAACTGGGAGGAGTGGGATTTTCCTCCTCCAGAACGGAATTTTAAGGGGTTTTCCCCCATTTTCCCAACTCCCCGTGGGAATGTGGCTCCTCCTCCCTCCCTTTTTCCGCCCGTTTTTCCATCCCGGAGCTGAATCCGCCCGGAAAAACCCCAGAGGGTCTGGAAAACGGAATTCCTTTTCCCCTGAAATCCGAGGGATAACGGGAAGGGGGTGGGGGGGGGGGTTTCCCGGGAATTCCCGGGAGGGTTTTGCGTCTTTGTCCAGTCCTGGGAAAGGGATCGAATTCCCGGGAAAAGGGCAGAATTCCGGGAAAACTCGGGGAGGGAAAGGCGGAATACCTACCCCAGCACCTTCAAAGAAGGCGCTGGCAGCATCTCCTGAGTTGTCCAGGAGATCATCACTGTCAATCTGGAATTAGAAACACCGGATTTACTGGGATTTTCGGGATAGGTCGGGGGGAAAAAATGCGGAAAAAAAATGGGGAAGAAATGGGAAAAAAACGGGAAAAAAATGGGAAAAAAACCAGGAAAAAATGCGGAAAAAAATGCAGAAAAATGGGAAAAAATGGGGAAAAAAAGAAAAAAAAAGGGAAAAAAGTGGGAAAAACAGGGGAAAAAATGGGGAGAAAAAAAAGGGAAAAAAATGGGGAAAAAAAGAAGGATGTGGTGATGAGGGGTGGCCCTGGGAGTTTGGTTCAAAATGGCCCCGAATTCCTGCATGGCTGCTGGGAAAAAATTCCTGAAAAAGCCCAGCCTGGGTGGGGGTTGTGGATGGAGAGAGCTGGGATCGATGGAGAAGGGGGATTTTCATGGAAAAGCGGGACTGGGGGGGGCAGGCGGGGCTCACCTTCTCGGATCCATGCAAGAAATCGTTCAGCGCCTGCGGATCGCTGGGAAAAGAGGCGGAAAAGAGGCTTAGGGAGGGAGCTCCCGGGAAAAACGGGAGAATCCGGGAAATCCCGGCGTCCCGAAACGACGGACTCGGGACGGAGCGAAGCCACCCCGGGAAGGCTTCCCACACTTCTGGGGCTGTTCCCGCATTTTCCAGGATGTTTTCCACCTTCCCGGGACATTTCCAGCCCTTCCCAAGAAACTCCCGGACATTTCCAGCCCCTTCCAGGGCATTTCCCACCCTGTTTGGGGCTATTCCAGCCCTTTTTGGGACACTTCCCACTCTTCCCAAGACTTTTCCCACCCTTGTGGGGCATTTCCCAACCTTTCCAGGCCAATTCCCACCTTTTTGGGACCATTCCAGCCTTTTTTGGGGCCTTTCCCACCCTTTCCATGACAATTCCCACTTTCCTTGCAGCTTTCCCACTGTTTTGGGGACAATTCCCAACATTTCCTGGACAATTCCCCCCTTTCCGGGGCCTTTCCCGCCCTTTTAGGGCCATTCCCAGGACAATTCCCAGCTTTTTCGGGTCTTTCCCCCTTTCCTTTTTGGGGCTGTTCCCGCTTTTCCGGGCTGTTCCCGGCCGCAATTCCGGGACTCACCAGATGACATCTAACAGGCACCGGCCGTCTTCATCATCCATGTCAACTGCAACGAGAGACAGCGTCACTTTTCCAGGGAAAATCCCGGAAAAACCGTGGGATCCGGGCTGGCTTTGGGGCCCTCTTCCCTCTTTTCCCTGGCTCCGGGCAGGGATGGGCGGGAATCCACGGAGAAAAGCGGGATAGAGCCCCAAATCCTCATCTCCCCCGTGGTTTTGGGAGGGAATCGCAGGGAAAAGTGGGAATAACGGGAGGATCTGGGGGAAGGGAGGGGGGGGAAGGGATTCCTCAATAAATCTATCGGGAGCTGGGGAAGGAATTGATCCTGGGAAGGCGGCAAGGAGGCAAATCCTGGATGAATCCAGCGGGGAGAGGATTTATCCCTGAACCCCGCAGGGATCGGATTCCTCATCAAACTTATCCAGGGAAACATTCCCAAAAAGCCAGCAGGGAAGGGAAGAACTGATCCCGAAATCCAGCAGGGAACGGATTCCTCCAGGAATCCAGCCCGGATCCGATTCCTCCCCGAGTCCCCCCTCCCCTCCCCCCGTCCGGAGCCAAGAGCCCCAAATTTGGGCAGAACAAACAATTCCCAGGATTTTTGCTTTTTCGGGAGAAGCCTAAAAAAAGAGGCCCCGGGTGGATTCCGAACATTCCAGCCCGGAACAAGGGTGGAATTCCCGCTTTTCCCAGGGATTCCTTCACCTCGTCCTCGGCCGGGTCCGCCCCGCAGATTCCCAAATCCCGGATTTCCCTCCCTGATCCCCATCCTACCCCAAATCCCGGGAGATCCCAGGGCCCCGGCCAGGGAAAACTCGGGAATTCCTTGGGAAGCAACTCCGGGAAATCTGGGAATTCCGGCCCAGCCCCGGCCCCGATCCTGGAGAATTCCCAACAATTCCGGGTGGGAAAAGCGGGATTAAATCCGGACCTGGGGCCGGAATTCCAAGGAAATCCAAGCGAGGCTCCGGCTCCCGGAATTCCCATGGAAATGCATCCAAAGGCTCCCAAAATTCCGCTTTTCCCAGGGGCTTCCAGCCCATCCCTGACGGCCTTTGAGTCATTGATGAGCAGCGAGCCAGGTATTGGTCCCATATTGGAGCAGACGAACCAATTAATAACCAATAAATCAATCAATCAAGCACTCCACGACCCCGCTAATTAACCTATAATCGGTTAATTAACGGATATTCAATTAATGAAGTACCAGTTATTGATCAAGTCCTTAATTAACCCACGAAGCCGATACCAAACCCATCATTCAATCTGATAATTAACAGCTCCATCAATCAATACCGTGCCGAATGAATCCGCTGATCAATACCTGACCTAATCAATCGTTAATATCACATTGATTAATCCGTTATCTAATAAAGCCCGGAGTGAATTAATAACAGAATTAATTAAACACCAAAGGCAGCCATCAACCAAACACCACCAGAGCCACTGAACAGCCGAGCAATCAACGCAGTCACTAATTAAGCACCTCAGTTAATCAATACCCAATCGGTTCATTAACGCCCAACGGATCAGCAATGGAACGTTTATCAGCTGTCAATCAAACACTGAGGGGAGCCCTTCAACGGTCACTAATGGAATCATTAATGAGGAGTTAATCAATCACTGATTGATCGGCTCCGTGAGGGGATTCGGGGCCGGGCGGATCCATGGATGGAACGGGGCTGATCGGCAGCCAATCAATCAATCAATCAATCATCAATACCGATAAATGCACAGGCACTGGTGAGGCCTGGCTCCAATTAACCAGTGAAGCGCTGATTATCTTTGGTTATTGATTATCGATCATTGGTTACTGATCATTAATTACTGATCATTGGTTCTTGATCGCTGATTATTGGTCACTGACGATCCCACAGCCAACGGACGGAGCCGGGATCGAGCGGATCCCGGAGCTTCCAACGGGCCCGGATTGGAATTAAAGGGGGAAGAAATTCCCAGCCCCAGCCCGGAAAAGCCATTCCCAGTTTGGGATAAAACATTCCCAGTCTGGAATTCTCCATTCCCAGTCCGGAAGCGCCAATCCCAGCAATCCCAGTCCATTCCTGCCATTCCCAGTCTGGAATTCTCCATTCCCAGCCCCTTCCCACCATTCCCACTTTCCCCGTGGCTTTGGGATGAAATTCCCTGGGTTTGGGGTTTCCCCGCCGGGAAAAGCCGTGACGTCATCCCGGATCCGTGGGGAAAACCCCGGGATTCGGGAGCCGGGCGAATTCCCAGGGTGGGGGCAGAAAATCCCGGGCACCAGAATCCCGGCTCTGGGAGGGAATTTTGGGGAAGAAATGGGAAAAAGGGAGAGAAACGCGACAGCGCCCCGGGAACGGGCCCGGAGCTGGCAAATCCTGAGGGAAACCCCAGCAGTGATCCCGAATTTCCCCGAAATCCGAGCCGAAGCACCAACGGCTTCCCCAAGGAATTCCATGTCCCGAGGATTCCGGAGCCGTTTTCCCCCAAAAACGCCCGGAAATGGTTGGGAAGAGGCGGCACCGGGGGCGGAATTCCCACATTCGGGAAGATTCAGATCCTCAGCCACAGGAATTCCAGAAGAGTTTGGGTCCCAAACGGGAGGATTCGGGATATTTTGGGTGCCAAACACCCGGAATTTTGAGGATTTGGGAATATTTTGGCCCCAGATTCGGGAACGTCCCAGCCCTCGGCCCGGAATCCCCCCCGGAACCCGGCACAAATCCCGGATTCCGCCTCTCCCCATCCCGGGAATTCCAGGACAAGTCCGAGCCCCAAAATCGCAGGAAACGGCCCCGGAACTGCCGGGATCGGGAGCTTTCCGTGGGAAAAGTGGCCCCGAATCCACCGGGACGGGGGAAGAGCCCGGAGGGAGGGCGGAGCAGGGAACGGGGCCGGGGGAGCCGCTCACTCCGGGGATGCTCCGGGGATACTCCGGGGATACTCTGGGAATACTCAGGGCAGGAATTCCGACCTCAGGGGATCCTCCAGGGATACTCCGGGCTGGAATTCCGGCTCCAAACTCCTGCTCGGGGGATACTTGGGGCGGGAATTCCGACCTCAGGGGATCCTCCAGGGATACTCCGGGGATACTCCCAGCGTGACCTCTGACCTCTCGCTCAGGGGATGCTCCAGGACGGAATTCCGGCCTCCCGAATCCGCCCCAAATCCATCCAAGCCCCGCCGAAGCGCGGGAATTGCCGGTGCCCGGAACGCCGGAGCCCCCCTCCCCCTCCCCTCGTGCCTCAGTTTCCCTCTGGAGCGAACGAAACCTGGAATTTCCAAAAAAAACCCCAAAAAACCCCCAAAAACCCCCGGGAAAGGCGGGATTGGGGAATTCCCGAATTCCGCCGGAGCGCCCGGATTTGCCCAGAAAAGCGGGGGGAGAATCCGGGAATTCCGGCGGGGCCGGAGCGAATGAACACGGGAGAGAATCGGGAGAGCAACGAGCCGGAGTTTATTCGGATCTGGAGGCGCTCGGGGGGTCCAGGGATGCTCCAGGGACGCTCCGGGCTGGGATTGCGGGGGGCTGATCCCGAAATCCCAAACCTGCCCTGGCCGCAGGGGAGCAGAAGGGAGGAAGAGGAGGAAGAGGAGGAAAAAGAGAAGCAGGAGGAAGAGGAGGAAGAGGAGGAAGAGGAGGAAGAAGAGGAAGAAGAGGGAGGAGGAAGAGGGGGCCAGGCCAGGGGCAGCTCCAGAACGGAATCCTGAGGAAGAGCGAGAAGAGGAAGATGAAGACAAGGAAGAGGAGGAAGAGGAGGAAAAGGAGGAAGAGGAGGAAAAAGAAGAGGAAGAGGAGGAAAAGAGGAGGAAGAAGACGAGGAAGAGGAGGAAAGGAGGAGGAAGAAGAGGAGGAAGAGGAAGAAAGGAGGAGGAAGGCCACACCCGCAGAGCCAGAGCTGGGACATTCCCAGAGCAGCTCCCGAGGAAGAGGAGGAAGAGGAGGAAGAGCGGGACAGCTCCGTAACCAATTCCCGGCAGCAGCCGCAGCTCTCCAGGGAAGGGGAGGAGGAGGAGGGGGAGGAAGGCCACCCACAGCCCCAGCCCAGTGACAGCTCCATTCCCAAATCCCCGAGGAAGAGCAGGAGGAAAAGAGGAAGAAGAGGAGGGGACAGAGAGGCAGAGCGGGAGGGGGAGGAGGAGGGGGAGGAAGGCCACACACACGGAGCCAGAGCGGTGACATTCCCAAAGCGGCTCCCGAGGAAGAGGAGGAGGAGGAGGAGGAGGAGGAGGAAGAAGATGCGGGGACACAACGAGCCCGGGGCAGCTCCGTGGCGGAGTCGCTGAGGAAGAGCGGGAGGAAGAGGAGGAGGAGGAAGACGAGGAAGAGGAAAAGGAGGAAGAGCAGCAGCGGGAGGAGGAGGAGGCGGCCGAGGCCGAAGGCCCCACCCCGCGCCCCCTCCCCCCCCGCCCCCCTCAG
>NW_024580982.1:17153-19043 GCF_017639235.1 Corvus kubaryi
GGGGGGGGCGCGCGGCCGCCGTGTCGCCGCCGCCTGTCGCGACAGGGCCGCGATTTGGGGCGAATTCGGTGCTTTTTGTGGCGGACTCACCGTGAGGCCTGAGCGGCGCCCGGCGCGGGGTCTCCCAGGCGCCCCCGCACGGGCGCCGCCGCCAGGACCCCGCCGGGCCCCGCCGCTTAGGGGTTCGCGGCGCTGCCTGATCGCGGCCGCCGCGCCGCCGGGGCTCGGCGGGGACAAAACGGGGCTGAGGGGGGACGTGGCGGGGAAAGGGGGGTAGGGGGGGGTTTAACGGGACCCCCCCCGGCCCCGCGGCCCCCGCAGAAAGCAACGGAGAGGAATTAATTAGCATAAACCGCGCCCCCGGACAGGCATTAGAATAGACACGCCCCCGCGCTGGCGCCTCAGCAGCCAAGCCCCCCCGAGGGAGCGCTCATTAGCATAAACCACGCCCCGCGGTCTCCAAATTAGCATAAACCACGCCCCAAGTCACAGCGCGCCAGCCCCGGGACTCTCCTTTGCATAAACCACGCCCCATCACAAACCAGAGGCAATCCAGAGCCCTGATTTACATACACCACGCCCTCACCCGCTGTTAATTACCATAAACCGCGCCCCCGACGTTGGCCTCTCAGCAGCCCGGTGGCACTCCCTCATTTGCATAAACCGCGCCCACACGCCGGTGCTCAGTCCTCCCAGCCGCCAGAGGGCGCCGCGGCGAGGCAGTCGCGCCCAGGGGGCGCTCCCGGTCACGTGGCGCAGGGCGGGGGTCACGTGGGGCTGTGGCGGGGCTGTCATGGCGGCGGCGGGGAAGGAGGCGGAGGCGCAGCGGCTCCTGAGCGAGGCCGACAGGAAGGTCCGGGGGGCTCAGTCCTTCCTCGGGGGCCTCTTCGGGTGCGTGCGAGCGGCGCGGGGGGAGCGGCGGGGCCGCGGAGGGCGAGGGGGGCCCGGGGGAGGCCTGAGGGAGGGTTGGGGAGGGGGTGTCATGGCGGCGGGGGGAGGAGAGGGCGGGAATTTGGGGAGTTCTGAGGGGGAAGAGGGGAGAGGGGAGGGGAACGGGGGGCTCTGAGAGGCTGACGGGGGAGGGGGAGGGGAATTCCTGCTCCAACTCCCTCTTTATCCCCGGAGTTTCCCCCATTCCCTCTGTTTCCCCCTGAATTCCCCCTTTTCCCGTCCCAAATCCCTTTAAGTGCTCACAAGTCCCCCCCATTCCCCGTTTCCCCCCAATCCCGCGTTCCCAGGGGCTCGTCCCGCCTGGAGGAGGCCTGCGAGTGCTACGCCCGCGCCGCCAACATGTTCAAGATGGCCAAAAACTGGAGCGGTGAGGGCTGACCCCGTCCTGACCCCATCCTGATCCCGTCCTGACCCCATCCTGATCCCATCCTGATCCCGTCCTGACCCCGTCCTGATCCCATCCTGACCCCATCCTGATCCCGTCCTGACCCCGTCCTGATCCCATCCTGATCCTGTCCCGACCCCGTCCCGACCCCGTCCTGATCCCGTCCCGACCCCGTCCCGATCCCATCCTGACCCCGTCCCGATCCCATCCTGATCCCATCCTGATCCCATCCTGACCCCGTCCTGACCCCGTCCCAATCCTATCCCTGTCCTGATCCCATCCTGATCCCACCCCCGTCCTGATCCCATCCCTGTCCTGATCCCATCCCCGTCCTGATCCCCCCGGAGCAGCAATCCCAGGAATCCCGGCCCCATCCCCATCCCTGATCCCCCTGCGGAGCGGGAACCCCGGGAATCCCAGCCCCATCCCTGACCCTTTCTTGGAGCGGGAATCCCAGGAATTCCGGTGCCATTCCCGGCCCCATTCCCGGCCCCATTCCCAGCTCCATTCCCAGCCCCATTCCCGGCCCCATTCCCAGCCCCATTCCCAGCCCC
>NW_024580982.1:19053-19953 GCF_017639235.1 Corvus kubaryi
TCCCAGCCCCATTCCCGGCCCCATTCCCAGCCCCATTCCCAGCCCCATTCCCGGTTTCCCGGTTTCATTCCCGGCCCCATTCCCGGTGCCATTCCCAGCCCCATTCCTGGTTTCCCGGTGCCATTCCCTGTTTCCTGGCCCCATTCCCGGTTTCCCGGCCCCATTCCCGGTGCCATTCCCGGTGTCCTGGTGCCATTCCCGGCCCCATTCCCGGTGCCATTCCCGGTTTCCCGGTGCCACTCCCGGCCCCATTCCCGGCCCCATTCCCGGTTTCCCGGTTTCATTCCCGGCCCCATTCCCGGTGTCCCGGTGCCATTCCGGCCCCATTCCCGCTCCCGCAGCGGCCGGCAGCGCCTTCTCCCGCGCGGCGCAGCTGCAGCTGCAGCTCCAGAGCAAACACGACGCCGCCTCCAACTTCGTGGACGCCGGGAACGCCTTCAAGAAGGCGGATCCGCAGGGTAGGCGGCGGGAATTCCGGGAATTCCGGGAATTCGGGGGGCTCTGGGGGTGGCGGTGACGTGGGGGCTGGGAATCCTGGAAAATCCCATGAAAATCCGGCCAAATCCCGTGAAATCCTGTTAATTCTCACTAAAACCCTGTTAAGTCCCATTAAATTCCATCTAATCCAGCTAAAATCCTGTCACATTCCATTAAAATCCCATTAAATCCCATTAATTCCCGTTAAAATTCCATTAAATCCCATTAAAATCCCCCTAAAACATCAAAAAGGTGGATTCATGGGGTAGGGAGCGGGAATTCCATCAATTCTGGGAATTCGGGAAGCTCTGGGGGGGTTTTGGGGCTGGCACGGGGGAGGGGGCTGGGAATCCTGGAAAATCCCATGAAAACCCCATCAAATCCCACTAAAACCCCATCAAATCCCACTAAAACCCCATCAAA
>NW_024580982.1:19963-24355 GCF_017639235.1 Corvus kubaryi
CCACTAAAACCCCATCAAATCCCACTAAAACCCCATCAAATCCCATGAAAACCCCATCAAATCCCATGAAAACCCCATCAAATCCCACGAAAACCCCATCAAATCCCACTAAAACCCCCCTCGGAGCCCTGCAGGGCCCATCCGCAGGGTGGGGAGCGGGAATTCCGGGAATTTTGGGGGGGACTCCCACGGGTTTTTGTGTCCGGGGGCGATGTGGGGGGCGGAAACCCTGGAAAATCCCGATAAAATCCCACAGAACCCCCCCCAAAGCCCCAAAAACCGGGATCCCCAGGGAAAGGCTCCCGGTTCCCGTCGAATTCCAGAGGGTTCCGGCTCCGGCCTGGCCACAGGAGCCACAAATGCCCCAAAATCCCTCAAAATTTCCTGGAATTGGCCCGAATGCCCCAAAATCCCCCCGAGTTCCCCCAAAGCTGCCCCGGAGCCCCCCCCAGCCCTCGGCCGGGCGGATCTGCGGGGGAAGGCTCCGCATTCCCATCGCAATTCCGGCGGATGCCGCCTCCGGCACGGCGACCAGAGCCACGAAAATCCCGAAAATTCCCCAAATCTCCGGGGTTTTGGCCTCATCCCATGGAATTTGTGCCGGGTGGGGGGAGGGGGGGCTCTTTTCCCGCTTTCCCGGCCGTTTTTGGGCTCCAGCCGGAATTGCGGAGCCAGGATTCGCTCCCCGCCCCCCTCGGCAGGGATCCCCTGGAGCCGAGCAGATGGAGCCCAGCTTTGGGTGGAATTCCCGGGGTTTTGGCTTCCGCTGGAAGCGGCTCCGAGGGGTGGGGGGAGGGGTGGAAATTCCGGAGTTTTGGGTGGATTTTTGGGATGAAAACGCCTCGGGATGTCCCATCCTCCCCCCCTCCCCGAAGCATTCCCGGTTTTTGGGGTGGTTTTCAGGGATAACAGAACAACCTGAGCCAAAAAAAACCCGGGAATTTTCATCTCCCGGAGGCTTTTGCCGAATCCGGGAATGTTTTTATCCCAATTCTCCTGCCTGGAAATGGGAAAACTTCCTGGAATGTCTCGGGATTCGCTTGGAGGGAGTTGGAATTCCCGAGGAAAGGGGGGGAGATCCCTGAAGGCACCGAGGTTTTGGGAACTGAGGCTGCGCTTCGGGAATCCGGGATTGCGATCCCGAGGCGGGGGGATCCCATCCCGACGCCGCGGCCTCTGCTCCCGGAAGCGTCAGGAAGGGGGGGGCAATCCCGGGAATCCGGGGCCCATCCCAAGGATTTGGGGCTTTGATCCCGAAGCTTTGGGGGTTTCCAGTCCCAGAATTCGGGGCTCTGATCCCGAAGGTTTTGGGGCTCTGATCCCGAGTATCCCAGGGCTGATCCCCGAAACCCGGGGGGTCCCATCCCTAAAAATTCCGGGGATGATCCCGAGGCTTTGGGCTCCGATCCCGAGGCTTTCGGCCCCGTTCCCGCCCCATTCCCGCTTTTCCCGGTTTTCCAGAGGCCGTGAACTGCCTGCTCCGCGCCATCGAGATCTACACGGACATGGTGAGGCGCTCCCGGGCCTCCCGCCCGCAGCTCCGCCAGGGTTTGGGATCTGGGGCCGTTTCCTTCCCGTTCCGGGGGCTCCGGATCCCTCGGGATCATCCTGGGGTGCTTCTCCCTCAGGGTTTTCCCGTTTTTCCCTGGGATTATCCCGTTTTCCCCTGGGCTGATCCCGTTATCCTGGGCCGCCGTTCCCACTCTCCCTGGGCCGTTTTTCCTGGGCCATTCCCGTTTTTCCCGGGCCATTCCCATTTTCCCGGGCCATTCCCGTTATTCCCGGGCCATTCCCATTATTCCTGGGCCATTCCCGTTATTCCCGGGCCGTTCCTGTTATTCCCGGGCCGTTCCTGTTATTCCTGGGCCATTCCTGTTTTTCCCGGGATATTCCCGTTATTCCCGGGCTGTTCCCGTTATTCCGGGGCCGTTCCCGCTCTCCCTGGGCCGTTTTGCCCGGGATATTCCCACTTTCCCAGGGCCGTTCCCATTATTCCCGGGCCATTCCCGTTTTTCCCGGGATATTCCCGTTATTCCCGGGCCATTCCCGTTATTCCGGGGCCGTTCCCGCTCTCCCAGGGCCGTTTCACCATCGCTGCCCGGCACCACGTCTCCATCGCCGAGATCTACGAGGCCGAGCTGGTGGACATCGAGAAGGTAAATCCCGGAATTCCGGGAATTCCGGGAATTCCAGGGCCCTCCTCCCCTCCCCATCCCGCAGAACCCCACGGGAATCGCCCCGAATCCCGGATTTTTCCCCTTCCCTGGGGCTGGGGGGGTGAATCCGGATCATCCCGGGCGGGAAAAAGGAGGGAAAAAAGGGATTTTGTGGAATTCCCTTCCCTGGGGATCTTGGAGAGGATCCCGGGGGTTCCAGAGGATCCCAGAGAATCCCAGGGGGTTCCAAGCTCAGTTCCCAGATTGTTTTAGGATTTCTCTCCCCAGCCCTGGAGGAATCCCGGAATAACCCGGGAATGATCGGGAAGGGTTCACAAAGCCGGGATTTTCCGCAGGGATTCGCCCCGAAGGAGAGAACTCCCCAAAATCCGGGGGAGTCCCCAGATTCCCCCGGGAAACGCCGGGAAACCGGCCTGGGAAAGGAGGAGGGTGGGATTTTTTCTGGGAATTTGGGATTTTTCCAGGAGCTGTGCCCGGCCCGGCCCCATCCCGGCGGGAGCAGATGGAGCGGGGGCGGCCGGAGCCGCGGGAAACCGGGAACGGGCACCGGGAGCGGTGGGGGAGGGGCGGGGATGGAAAATTCGGGGATTTATGGAATTATTCCTGAACCAACGGAGCTTGTCTGGGAATTCTGGGTGGATTGATCCCAGTTCATCCCATTTGATCCCGGTTTATTCCATTTGATCCATCCATGTTCTTGACTTTGTTCCTATTTTTTTTTTTTTTGGAATTCTGGGCCGTTCCCGTGGATTCTAATCCCCATTTCCAGCACTTTCATCCCTCTTCTATCCCCATTTTCCCAGAATTTTGCCCACATTCAGGGAATTCCGTGGTTTCATCCCTGATGCCAATCCCTCCTCCCGTCCCCTCCCTCATTCCAGCCCCTCTCTCCCATCCCTTGGATTCTCATCCCACTTTTCCCAGACTTTTCACTCATTTTCACTCCTCAAACCCAGCTTTGCTCACGGATTCCTCATTAATTCCCTAAGAAACCCGGGAAAAGGGTGGATAGATCCATAAAAACCTGGGAAAAGAGTGGAATTGGAGATTTTTCTGCATTTTGCTTGAAGCACTTCCATTTTCCCAAGGTTTTTCCCAGTTTTTCCCAGGTTTTCCCAGTTTTTCCCAGGTTTTTCCCAGGATTTTTCCCTTTCCATCGCACTCTTGGGTGATCTCACGCAGGATTTTCGGGATTTGATCCTGTTTTTTTCTGGTTTTTCCCGGTTTTCCCCCCAGGCCATCGCCCACTACGAGCAGGCGGCCGATTACTACAAAGGGGAGGAATCCACCAGGTACCGGATCCCGAGGGATCCCGGTGATCCCGGCCCCGAATCCCAACGGATCCCCCGGCCCCGGCCCCACATTCCCGTCCGGGGACGGTTCCTGGTCCTTCCTCATCCTCCTCATCCTCCCCGGCCAATCCTGGCGGATCCCGGCCGATCCCGGCAGTGGGGGGGGCCTGGGGGGATTGGGGGGTTTGGGGAGGGGTTCTGGGATTCGGGGAGGGATTTTGGGATTTGGGGAGGGATTTTTGGGATTTGGGGAGGGATTTCTGGGATTTGGGGAGGGATTTCTGGGATTTGGGCTGGGATTTTGGGATTTGGGGTGGGATTTTTGGGGTTTGGGCAGGGATTTTGGGATTTGGGGAGGGATTTCTGGGGTTTGGGCTGGGATTTTGGGATTTGGGGTTTTCCGGGGCCGGGCTATCCCGCGTTCCCGGTTCCCAGCTCGGCCAACAAGTGCCTGCTGAAGGTGGCCGCGTACGCGGCGCAGCTCGAGCAGTTCCCGCGCGCCATCGACATCTACGAGCAGGTCTGGCCTTCGGCCTCCTCCTCCTCCTCCCTTCCCTTTCCCCTTTCCCCTTTCCCCTTTTCCCTTCCCCTTTCCCTTCTCTCTCTCTCTTCCTTTTCCTTCCTTTTCCTCCTCTCTTCCTCCTCCTCCTCTTCTTTCCCTTTTCCCCCTCATTTCCTCCTCTCCCAAACCCCCCCAAATCCCCCAAATCCTCGATCCCGGGGCTCCCTCCACCCCCAATCCCTGGGCTGGCCCGGCCCCAGTGACCGCGGGATTCCCGGGAACGCCGAATTCCAGGTGGGGGCGGTGGCCATGGACAGCCCCCTGCTCAAGTACAGCGCCAAGGAGCATTTCTTCCGCGCCGCGCTCTGCCACTTCTGCGTGGACATGCTCAACGCCCGGGTACGGGAATGTGGGAATGTGG
>NW_024580982.1:24365-25236 GCF_017639235.1 Corvus kubaryi
TGGGGGATTGGGGAAATGTGAGAATGGGGGATTGGGAATGGGAATGTGAGATGGGAATGGGGAATTGGGATGGGAGGGCCTGAGGGTCTCCCCTGGGTTTTCCTGTTTTTCCCCTTTCCCTCTTCCTCCCCTCACACCCCATCCCCGTCCCCGTTCCCGTTCCCATCCCCGTCCCCGTTCCCATCCCCATCCCCGTTCCCATCCCCATCCCCGTCCCTGTTCCCGTCCCCATTCCCGTTCCCATCCCCATCCCCATTCCCGTCCCTGCTCCCGTCCCCGTTCCCATCCCCGTCCCTGTTCCCGTTCCCATCCCCGTTCCCATCCCCGTCCCCGTTCCCGTCCCCGTCCCCATCCCCGTTCCCATCCCCATCCCCGTTCCCATCCCCGTTCCCATCCCCGTTCCCGTCCCCGTCCCCATTCCCGTTCCCATCCCCGTCCCCGTCCCCGTTCCCGTTCCCATCCCCGTCCCCGTTCCCAGCTGGCCGTGCAGAGGTACGAGGAGATGTTCCCGGCCTTCTCCGACTCCCGGGAATGCAAACTGGTCAAGGTCAGCCTTCCTCCCCTCCCTCCCCTCCTCCCCTTCCTCCTCCTCTTCCTCCCCCAGGATCGGGGCCGGGACCATCCCAGATCCGCTCCGTGCAGCCCGGGGGGAGCGCGAGGAGCCTCCCCTTCCTCCTCCTCCTCCTCCTCCTCCTCCTCCCCAGAAACTCCTGGAAGCGCACGAGGAGCAGAACGTCGACGCCTTCACCGACGCCGTACGTGGGGAGCCCCAAATCCCCTCAGATCCAGCCCCCAAACACCTCACATCCAACCCCAAATCCCCCCCAAATCCTCTCTCAAATCTCCCTGATTTCACCCCAAATCCACCCCA
>NW_024580983.1:0-3810 GCF_017639235.1 Corvus kubaryi
GGTGTTGTGTGCGTGTCCCCTCACGTGCCACCTGCGTGTCCCCAAGAGCCACCAGGGTGTCCCCAACACCTGGGCGCGACCCTGTCCCCCCGTGTGCCACCTGCGTGTCCCCAACCCCTGGGTGTGTCCCCACGGCCTGTGCCACGTGCGTGTCCCCACCATGAGTGTCCCCATGCCACCTGTGTCCCCCCACACCTGATGGGACGCATGCCACGTGTCCCCAACACCCGTGAGTGTCCCCGTGGCATGTGCCACGTGTGTCCCCACCACCTGTCCCCACAGCGAGTGCCACACGCGTGTCCCCGTGTCCCATCCGTGTGTCCCCAACACCTGAGACCGTCCCCGCCACCGGTGCCACGTGCGTGTCCCCACCACGTGTCCCCAACCCCTGTGAGTGTCCCCAACCCCTGTGCGTGTCCCCATGGCATGTGCCACCTGGGAGTGTCCCCACCACCTATAAATGTCCCCACCAGCCGTGCCACATCTGTGTCCCCACCACCCGAGTGTCCCCATGACGCGTGCCACCTGTGTCCCCACCACCTGTGACTGTCCCCACCAGCGCTCCCAGTCTACCCCCGCGTGCTCGCGGTGCCACCACCCCCGGCTGGTCACGGTGTCACCCCCACTCCCCACGGGGGTCACGCGGTGTCCCCAACCGCGCTGCCAGCCCCGTGTCGCTGCTCGCTGTCCCCGCCCCGTGTCGCCACCCCCGTGACAGTGCCAGCTGTGCCACCCCCCCCGCGCTGGCACCGCCGCCTCCTCCTCATTAACCTTTCTTGATTAACGCAATTAACTCCCGCTCCTCCTGCGCTCATCCCGGCGCGCGGGGGCGGGGGGGAGGTGACAAGAGGTGACACCGCAGCTGGAGGGGACCGGGGGTGGCCTCTGTGGGGTGGGGGGGAGTGGACACGACTGGGGCGGCTCCCGGGGGTCGCGCCCGGAGCATTCCCGGGATTCCAGCGCTGCGAAGGAGCCGGGGGTGGCGGTGGGGACATCACGGCTTTGTCCCCAAGGGGTGGGGACAGCGGGGTGACAGCGGTGTCACCACGCCGGGGGTGACAAAGCCCCGGGAGTCGCAGCTTTTCCACGAGGTCTTTAATTCCCATGGGAGCTCCCCGGCCACTCCCCGCGCCACCTCCGCCAGGGGGGACATTGTCCCCAAGGGTCACCCACCCCCCCCAGAGCCGGGGGGGGGACACGCGGTGACACTGAGAGGGGACAGACACGGAGGGGAGGGACACGGGCCACCCCCGAGGGGGGAAAAGGGGGAATGGTGGGAATTTTTCCCGTTTTATGTACAAAATTCCCGGCTGGGAGAGGGGACAGGGACATCCAGGGACCTCCAGGGACCTCCAGGGACATCCCCCCCACCCCACGGTGGCCTGGGGTCGAAATAATTCTCCTAATTAACATTGATAATAATGGCGATAATTAATGGCAGGGGACAGGGACTGCAGTGTCCCCAAGGGCCCGGGTGGCACCGGGATCCTGATCCTGGATGGGCAGAGATCCGGGATCTGGGAATCGCAGGGATCCGGGTTCTGGAATGGGATTCTGGAATTGCAGGTGAGGCTCCAGATGTGGAATTAGGGAGAGAGCCGGGAAGGGTGGGGGGAGCCAGGTCCTGTCCTGGGGTATCCATCCTATCCTGGAATATCCATCCCAGCCGGAACATCAATCCTGTCTAGGGGTATCCATCCATGGATCCATCCATCCATCCATCCATCCATGGATCCATCAATCCCTCCATCCATCCCTCCATCCATGGATCCATCCATGGATCCACCCATCCCTCCATCCATCCATCCCATTCCACATCATCCCACCTCCCCAGGCTCATCCATGTTTTCCTTCTACATCCCTCTAAATTGTCAATATCCATCTTGCTCCAGAAAATCCGTCCCATCTGGAATATCCCACCCACCTGGAGCATCCATCCTATTCCAAAGCATCCATCCCATCCTGGAGCACCCATCCTACCTTGGATCATCCATCCCATCCAAGATCATCCATCCTTTTCCAGAGCTTCCATCCCACCTTGGATCATCCATCCCACCTGGATCTTCCATCTCATCTGGATCTTCCATTCTATTCCAGAGCTTCCATCCCACCTGGATCATCCATCCCACCTGGATCTTCCATCCTATTCCAGAGCTTCCATCCCACCTTGGATCATCCATCCCACCTTGGATCATCCATCCCACCTTGGATCATCCATCCTTTTCCAGAGCTTCCATCCCACCTTGGATCTTCCATCCTTTTCCAGAGCTTCCATCCCACCTTGGATCATCCCTTCCCATCCTGGACCATCCTTCCCACCTTGGATCATCCCCTCTATCCCAGATCATCCATCCCACTTGGACCATTCCTCCTCCCATCCTGGCACCTCCATCCTGCGCCCTCCGCTGCCCCCATTCCCGGCTCTCTCCTCCTCTTCCTGAGGCCAAACCCGGGAATTCTGGCTCATTCCAGGATTTCCCCAACTCCCCCCTCAGCCAGGCTGGGCCGGGGTCACCCAGGGTGGGGACATCGCGGGGCTGGGTCCCCTCATCCCGTTCCGTGTGGCGGCTCCAGCGCCATCCCAGCTCCGAGGGGTGGGCACAGGGGACAGGGATGTCCCCAGTCCGTGTCCCCGCTGCTGTCCCAGTGGGATGGGGGGTGCGGAGCCCTTCCGGATATTCCATCCTTAGGAATAGGCCAATCCCTGGAGCGGCCGAGCCGGAGCGTGGAATTTGTCCGAGTCCTCGAAAGCCGGGTCTGGGCAGGGCAGGGACAGCATCAGCCAGGGGACACTGGGGGACACTGGGGGACAGGGGCGAGGGTGGCATGGGACAACCCCATGGGCATAACACGGGTATGGATACCAGGCAGGGGGTGCGGTGACACTGGGGACATGCCATGGGGCAGGGGGGACTCGGGGTGGGCGTCGGGGTCACTGGTGACCTTGGGGACACTGGGGACACGAGGGGTCAGGGACAAGGGTGGCCCAACCATGTCCATGGTCAGGACATTGGGCAGGTAGCGGGATCACAGGGACACTGAGGTCCCTCCATGGGGTAGGGGCACAGAGGAGTGGCCATTGGGGACATTGGGGGACCTTTGGGGACACTGGGGGACCTTTGGGGACACTGGGAGAGAGGGACAAGGGTGCCACAGGGCCCATGTACAGGACATCAGGCAGTACCCAGGAGTGACACCGGGGACCCTCCATGGCGCATGAGCCACCCGGGGCTGGGTGTCAGGGACCTTGGGGACCTTGGGGACACTGGGGACACGAGGGGTCAGGGACAAGGGTGACCCAACCATGTCCATGGTCAGGACACTGGGCAGGTACTGGGATCACAGTGACACCGAGGTCCCTCCATGGGGCAGAGGCCACTCAGGGCTGGGTGTTGGAGACCTTGGGGACCTTGGTGGCCCTGGTGGCCTTGGGGACAGTCTCACCTTGCAGGGCGCTGGCGCAGGGCGGGGGGGAGCCCTGTGGCCGCAGCACGGGGGCGAAGGCGCTCTTCTGCTTCACGGCCGAGATCATCGTCACGGGCGAGAAGGAGAAGCCACCAGGCGGGGTGGCCGCGCCAGGACCCGAGGTGACAGTGACCGACGAGGTGCCCAGCGGGGGACTGGCAGGCAGGACTGCGGGGACACCGCGCACGGCTCGGGGACGGGACAGGGGACACCGCGCAGGGACGGGATGGGGACAAGGAGAGAGGCAGCAAAAGGGACAAGGATGGGGCCGGGACAGGGACGGGGACGGGGACAGGGGCAGGACAGAGACAAGGACAGGACTGGGACAGGGATGGGGACAGGGAT
>NW_024580983.1:3820-4822 GCF_017639235.1 Corvus kubaryi
ACAAGGACAGGACTGGGACAGGGATGGGGACAGGGATGGGGACAGGGATGGGGACAGGGACAGGGCTGTCCCACCTCAGCTGGCCATGTCCCCGCTCCCTCTCTTGCCCTCAGTGATGGTTTTGGGGACCCCCAGGGCTCCCACAACGACTTTTGGGACCCCCTGGGACCACCCATCACTTCAGGAACCCCCCAGGGGTGTCACATGACTTTGGGGACCCGCAGGAACCCCACAATGGCTTTGGGGGACCCCTTGGACCCTCCTGTGACTTTGGGGACCCGCACGAACCCCACAATGGCTTTGGGGGACCCCTTGGGCGCTCCCGTGACTTTGGGGACTCCCAGGGGCCCCACACTTGCCTTTGGGGACCCCCCCGCCCCCCCCCCCTCCCCACGTCCCCCCCCCCCCCCAGAAACCCCACAATGACTTTGGGGATCCCTTGGGACCCTCCCGTGACTTTGGGGACTCCCAGGGACCCCGCAATGGCTTTGGGGACCCCTTAGGACCCTCCCAAGTTTTTTTGGGGACCCCCCCCAGGTTTGGCTTACGGCTTTGGGACACTCTGGGCTTGGCCTATGACTTCAGGAACCCCCCAGGAACCCCACAACGACTTTGGGGACCCCCCCAGGACCCTCCAGGACCCCCCCTTGGTGTCACTCACTGGCGTAGGGGGAGGTGGCCGTGGAGCCGCTCAGGAAGCTCGGGGGGGACCCGGGGACGCCCAGCCCGGCCATGGTGGCCCCACCGAAGCCGCCGGTAGCCCCGGCGAAGCCTGGCTGGGGGGCCGAGCCCGGGGGGCCGAACCCTCGCGCCGGGGGGGACCCGGGGCTGCGCGAGAACCCTGCGGGGACAGCGACACGGTGGCATCACCGGGGGGGGGGACAGAGCCCCCCCCCCCCCCCCCCCCCCCGAGGCCACCGCGCATCTTTTTGGGAGCCCTGAGGGGACAGCGACACGGTGGCACCACCTGCGGAGGGGACAAAGACTCTCTGGAACCACCCC
>NW_024580983.1:4922-6681 GCF_017639235.1 Corvus kubaryi
CCGTGTCCCCTTCCCAAGTGATGCCACCGTGTCGCTGTCCCCGCAGGGCTGGGACCAAAGTGCACGGTGGCCTCACTTGGGAAGGGGACACGGTGCCCCCGGGGTCTCCGCGCGTCTTACGGGGTGGGAGCCCTGAGGGGACAGGGACAGGTGGCACCGCCCAGCCAGGCCACAAAGGCCACCCCGAGGCCACCCCGAGGCCACCGCGAGGCCACCGCGCACCTTGCTCGGAGCCCTGCGGGGAGTCGCCCATGGCGAGGCCGAGCTGTCCCCCGCCGAAGGAGGGGACAGTGACATGCGCGGGGGCCCTGGGGACACTGTAGAGCGCCTCGGCCACATCGGCCGCCCGCTTCAGCAGCACGTCCTGGGGACACGGCGGCGTCACCGAGCGGGGTGGCACCGCTTGGTGGCACCTCTGGGTGGCACCCGGCCGTGGCACCCACCGGCGTCACCCTCCAGGAGAGAGTCGCCTCACAGTGCCAGCCCTCGGTGTCACCCCACAGCGTCACCCCTCGGTGTCACCCTGCAGTGTCACCTCTCAGGGCCACCCTGCAGTGGCACTCCCCAGTGTCACCCCACAGTGTCAACCCACAGTGTCACCCCTCCGTGTCACCCCACAGCGTCACCCCTCGGTGTCACTCTTCGGTGTCGTCCCACGGAGTCACCCCTTGGTGTCACCCTTCAGTGTCACCTCTCAGTGCCACCCTGCAGTGGCACTCCCCAGTGTCACCCCACAGCGTCACCCCTCGGTGTCACCCTTCAGTGTCACCTCTCAGTGCCACCCTGCAGTGGCACTCCCCAGTGTCACCCCACAGTGTCACCCCTCCATGGTGCCCCACAGTGTCACCTCTCAGTGTCACCCCTTGATGCCACCTCACAGTGTCACCCCAAAGTGTCACCCTCCAGCACAGCATCACCCTTCAGTGTCACCCCAAAGTGTCACCCTCCAGCACAGCGTCACCCTTCAGTGTCACCCTTCAGTGTCACCCTCCAGCACAGCATCACTCTTCAGTGTCACCCTCCAGGACAGTGTCACCCTTCAGTGCCACCCCTCAGTGTCACCCTCCAGCACCGCATCACCCTTCAGTGTCACCCCTCGGTGTCACCCCTCAGTGTCACCCCACAGAGCAACCCCTTGGTGCCACCCTTCAGTGTCACCCCTCAGTGCCACCCACCAGCATCACCCTCCATCACGGTGTCACCCCTCGGTGTCACCCCTCAGTGCCATCCCACAGAGTAACCCCTTGGGGTCACCCTAAAGTGTCACCTCTCAGTGCCACCCCTCAACGGTGCCCCACAGTGTCACATCTTGGTGTCACCCCACAGTGTCACCCTCAGCATGACCCCACAGTGCCGCCCTTCAATGTCACCTCACGGTGTCACCCTTCGGTGTCACCCCACCACCTGGGGTGACCCCGGGATGGGCTGGGGGTGTCTGGGACTGTCCCAGCTCGTGTCATCTCCCGGGGCACCCATGGGCCCTGGTGTCCCCAGATGTGCCAGGGCTGGGAGTGGGGTGGGGGACAGGGACCCTCCAGATGTGGCAGGGGGGACCCGAGGGGGTTCCCAGGGTGGGGATCCCAAGGGGGTCCTGGGGGGAATTGAGGGTGGTCCCGGGGGGATTCTGGGGGTGCTGTGAGGGACTGGGGGGTCCTGGGGTGGGGGGGTCACGGGGGTGTCGCCGGGTGGGGGGTCCCCGAGGGCCCCCAGGGGGCCCCTGGGGGAGCGTTATCCCAGGGTGGGGGGTCCCAGAGGGGTC
>NW_024580983.1:6781-10496 GCF_017639235.1 Corvus kubaryi
CCCAGGGGACGGGGGGGATGAGGGGGGGTTATCCCAGGGTGAGGGGTCCCGAAGGGAACTGGGGGGGGGGTCCCAGGGGCGTCCCAGAGTGGGGGATCCCAGTGGGTCCCAGTGGGTGACTGGGGGAGCGTTATCCCAGGGTGGGGGGTCCCAGAGGGGTCCCAGGGAGGGGGTCCTGCAGACCTGGTTGCTGTGGGGGACCCCATAAAGCGCCTCCACCAGGTCGGCCGCGCGCTTCAGCAGCACCTCCTGGGGACAGGAAGGGGCCAGAAGGGTCAGGGGGCAGCGCACCCCTAGCCCACCCCCCATGACCCCCCCATGACCCCCCACAGCCGCCTCAAAGCCCCCCCATTCTGTGTCCCCAATGACCCCCGGTGTCCCCAACCCCCCCGTGGCCACCCCATGTCCCCCCATTCTGTGTCCCCAGTGATCTCCCCGTGTCCCCCCTGTGTCCCCAGCTCCCCTGTGGCCACCCCATGTCCCCCATGGTCACCCCCCATTGTGTCCCCAATGCCCCCCTGTGTCCCCAACCCTCACCGCCCCCCAACCCTCCCTGCCCCAAACTCTGCCAGACCCAGGGGACACAAAACTGTCACCCCCTCCCTGTCCTTTGCTCCCCGGGATGTCCCTGTCCCCTGGCTGTGTCACCACATCCCAGGGGTGTCCCTGTCCCCTACCTTGGGCAGGCGCTCGGGGTCCCCGGGGTGCCGCGGGATCACCTTCTGCAGCCGCTGGAACCCGTAATCGATGGTGGGCTCGTTCAGGGCTGGGGACAGGGGACACCGACGGGTCACTGTCACCGGGGCTGGGTCATTGGCCCCTTCCCAGGGGCCAGGACATTGTCCCAAGGGGCCGGGTCACTGTCCCGGGTGTCTGTCACTGTCACAGGGATCTGTGTCCCCATCCCACAAGTCCGTGTCACAGTCCCAGGTGCTTCCATCCCAATCCCAGGTGCCTCCATCCCAATCCCAAAACGTTTTATCCCAATTCCAGGGCTCTCCATCCCAATCCCAGGTCTCTCCATCCCATTTCCAGGTCTCTCCATCCCAATCCCCAAAGTCCCCATCCCAATGTCCCCATCCCAACCCCAATGTCCTCCATTCCCCATCCTGCAGTCCTCATCCCCATCCCGATGTTCCCACCCCAATCCCAGTGTCTCCATCCCAATGTCCCCATCCTGATATCCCCATTCCAACCCCAATGTCCCCATTCCGATGTCCCCACTCCAATCCCGATGTCCCCATCCCAATGTCCCCACCCCAATCCCAATGTCCCCATCCCGATATCCCCATCCCAACCCCAGTGTCCCCATCCCCATCCTGATGTCCCTTCCCCAATTCCAATGTCTCCATCCCGATGTCCCCATCCCAAGATCCCCATCCCAACCCCAATGTCCCCATCCCCATCCTGATATCCCCATCCCAACCCCAATGTCACCATCCTGATGTCCCAACCCCAATCCCAGTGTCCCCATCCCGATGTTGCCATCCCAATGTCCCCACCCCAATCCCAATGCCTCCATCCCGATGGCCCCATCCCAATGTCCCCATCCCGATGTCCCCGATCCCGATGTCCCTGATCCCGATGCCCCCATCCCGATCCCAGTGTCCCCACCCCAATCCCGATGTCCCCAATCCCGATGTCCCCACCCCGATGTCCCCAATCCCAATGTCCCCACCCTACTGTCCCCATCCCAATGTCCCCACCCCGATGGCCCCACCCCGATCCCAATGCCTCCATCCCAATGTCCCCAATCCTGATGTCCCCAATCCCGATGTCCCCACCCTGACGTCCCCAATCCTGATGTCCCCAATCCCGATGCCCCCATCCCGATCCCAATGCCTCCATCCCGATGTCCCCACCCCTCACCGGTGTAGACGAAGCGTCCGGGGGCGCCCTTGCAGAAGTGCTTGGCCTTGTAGGACAATGTCACCTCCACAACCCCCGGGATGTGGCGGGGGGGGGGTCTGCACGCGGATGGCGTGGGGGGTGATGAGCTGCGGGGGGGGACACGGCCTCAGCCCGGCCCGCGGTGTCCCCAAGCTGTCCCCAAGCTGTCCCCGGGCCACCCCCAGGCCCCGTCCCCGTACCTCGCTCCACACCAGGACGGTGCCGAAGAGCACCTGGAGGCCATCGAAAAAGTTGTCCCCGATGACGATGACGGTGGCACCGCCCGTGGTCCAGCCCTCGCTGGGGCTGATGGCCTTGATGCAGGGGGTGGCTGCTGGAGGGGACAGGGACAGCGATGGTGGGGACAGGGACAGTGATGGTGGGGACGGGGAGGGGTGGGGGGGTTGGGGAGATGGGCAAAGAGGGGACAGGCATGGGGACACAAGGACACGAATGGGGACACGGGGACAGGCGTGGGGACACAAGGACAGGCATGGGGACATGGGGACATGGGCATGGATTGGGACAGGCAGGGGGGACACAGGGAATGGACAGGGATGAGGACAGACACAGGTGGCCGTGGACACACAGACACGGATTGGGACACACAGGTGGCCACAGGGACATGGGGACATGGATGGGGACAGGCATGGGGTCACAGGGACATGGATTGGGACAGACATGGGGACATGGACATGGACGGGGACATGGACAGGGGACACGGGGATGTGGACAGGGATGGGGACAGACAGACATGGATGGGGACAAACACAGGTGGCCACAGGGAAATGGACACATAAGTGGCCACAGGGACATGGCTGGGGACAGACACACGGACACAGATGGGGACAATCACAGGTGGCCACGTGGACATGGCTGGTGACAGACCCGTGTGACCACGGTGACAAGGATGGGGACAATCACAGGTGGCCACGTGGACATGGCTGGTGACAGACCCGTGTGACCACGGTGACAAGGATGGGGACAAACAGAGGTACCCACGGACACCCACCCACGGACGGACACGGACATTGGGGACAGCAGGGTGGGCTCACAGGGGTCACCCAAGGGGTGCCAGGCCATGCTGGGGGGGTCCTAACAAATGTCCCCACCATGTCCCCAACATGTCCCCAGATGGCCACGGTGACACAGATGGGGAGGTGCCCATGGACACCCAACCATGGACAGGCACGGACACTTGGGGACAGCAGGATGGGGACACAGGGGTCACCCTAGGGGTGCCAGGCCACGCTTGGGGAGTCCCAACACACGTCCCAAAGATGTCCCCAGGTGTCCCCTGACCTTCGGAGGGGTCGAGGCGCCGGGCACGCCGGCCATGCTTGGAGTTGTTGTGGACGAACATGTTGTCGGACACGGCCAGCACGTGGCCGTCCACGTGCACCGTGGTGGACACCACAACCTGCAGGGGACAAGGGACACGGTCACCCCGCGCTGTCCCCTGCCCTGGCACAGGGGTGTCCCCTTCCCTGTCACAGCCGTGTCACACCATGGCGGGGCTGTGAGTGGGGTCCCCGTGGTGTCTCCAAGGTGTCCCCTCCCTGTCACAGCCGTGTCACACCATGGCGGGGCTGTGAGTGGGGTCCCTGTGGTGTCCCCCTGGTGTCCCCCCCCTCACCTGGGGTCTCCAGCCCCCCCCCCAATGGGACCTCCAGATTGCCGAAGTCCCTCCTAGGACACCCCAAACCCTCCTTAGGGCCACCTCCGTGTCCCCAAGTTTGCCACAGGGACCCCCCAGACCCCCAGGTTTCCCCTTGGGACCACCCCAAGTTCCCCCAGGGGACCCCAGACCCCCAGGTTCCCCCCA
>NW_024580983.1:13496-14028 GCF_017639235.1 Corvus kubaryi
CCCTCCTGGTCACTCCCTGGTCACTCCACACCCTCCTGGTCACTCCCACCCCACGTGGCCACTCCGGCCTCTCATGAGATGAGCTGGAGCCACTCTCCGGCCTCAGCCACGGCCCCAGAGGGGTTTTGGGTCTATTCGGGGGTTTTGGGGGTTTTTTTCGGGGGGATTGGAGGGTTTTGGGGTGTTTTTTGGGGTTCGAGGGGTTTTTCTGGGAGGTTTTATGGGGGTTTTGACAGTTTTTTTAGGGGAAGGTTGGGTGGTTCTTTGGGGGTTTTTTGGGGTTTTGGGGTTTTTTTGGGCGGCTTTGGGGGTTATTTGGGGGTTTTGGGGGGGCGGGTTTTGAGGGTTTTTTTCAGGGACATTGGGGGGATTTTTGGAGGGCTTTGGAGGCTTTGTGGAGGCTTTTTTGGGAAGTTTTGGAGGTCTTGGGGAGCTGGGTTTTTTGGGCATTTTCTTGGGTTTTTTGGGGGGTGTTTTTTGATTTTTTGGGTTTTTTCGGGGGTGGGTGTTGGGGTTTCTTTTGGGGTTTTTT
>NW_024580983.1:14038-16639 GCF_017639235.1 Corvus kubaryi
GGGGGGGTCACCGGCTGTCACAGCCACTGTGGGGACAGGGGCCCGCATTCCCGTCACTGGGAAGATCTGTGGGATACGGATCTGTGGGATACGGATCTGTGGGATACAGACATGTGGGAATCGCTGTTCCTGCACATTTTTACCCTCAGCCAAAGCCCTTTTTTGGGGTCTCATTTAGGGAAAATCCCAATTTATATTCCTGATGGAAGCACGGTGGCCAAAGGGATCCCAGACCCAGCCTGGACCAGCTCCAAATCTTCTTCCCAGGATAACACCCCAGCTCCTGGCTCCCTTCCCGAGGCTGCGGCATCCCGGCACCTCCGAGTCCCCCAGGCCGTGCCGGCCACTCTCATCCCACAAATCCAGCGGCTCGGGATAGGGCTGAGCTCATCGGGAGAGGCCTCGCCGTGAGCCAAACCCACCCACACACTGCCGGCCCCCACAGCTTTCCCTGTTCCCAAAAAAAACCCTTTAGGATACAAACGGCAGGTGGGAACGCTTTCCCTGGAATGGGGGTGTCCAGCTCCGGCCACCCCGGAGCTGTGGGTGGGGGTTGAGGTGCTGGTGGCCCTGGGGTGACGCAGAGGGGGGGTCCTGGCAGGTTAGAGGTGGTCCAGGAGCTTTTCCATCAAAATGGGGCTTTCCAGGAGGTTTTCCTGCAGGGACACGCTCCAGAAATCAGCTCCCAACTGTGGGATTTGTGTCTTTTCCAGCAAAAACGCTGCCTGGGGCTCAGGCTGTGGTTTTGGGATGTGCAGGGATGTCCCCAATGTCCCCAACCCCGCAGTCTGAGCTCCCACATCCCGCAGATGGATGGATCCAGAGGGACACGCCAGCCCTCGGTGACTCCGTGGATTCATTCCCTGTCCCTCCATGGCCATGGGGGGTGGCCAGGGGGTCACTCTGGGGTCTGTGCTGACCCTCAGGCTCCAGGTGGCCAAAATCCTCCTTCTTCAGAGCTGGCAGGGAGTGGCCAATAGCCACCTTCGTCCCCAAGGTGCCAACCCCCTGCTGAGGTCCCTGCAAGGAGGGTGGGTGGCCTCAACCCCCCAAGGTGTCCCCCAGTCACCCAGGGGACACAACACCAAGTCCCCAACTCCGGGGGTCCCTTCCAGGGCAGGATCCCGGTGGCTCTGGGGCTCCCTCCAGCAGGAGCGGCGATTTTGAGGACTTTCCACCATTTCCTCCCCTGCGGGGGCTCACGGAAACGGGGAAAGGAAACAAAGTTTGGGACAGGATCAGGCTGGAGGAGCCAGGAGCGACAGCGGGGCTGCGGCATGGCCGAGAGTGGCACGGGGACACCGGCTTGGCCTGGCACGGTGACCCCACAGCTCGGATTGTCCCACAACTCGAGATGTCCCCACGGGACACCCGGGGTGCTCAGGGCAGCTGTGGGGCTCCGATCCAGATGTTGCGGGGACAGAAGGAGCTCTTTTGTCCCCACATCCGCCCTGTGCCAGGGCTGAGCACGGCTGTGGGGTTGGGGACACCCCAAATCTTCCGGAGAAGCTGTTGGGGTTCCCTGGAGCCCTTTCCCTGTCCCCTCAGCCATGGCTGGGACACGGAAGCCACCCAGGGGTGTCCCCGGCACAGCCCCTGCACAGTGCTGGCACATTGTGGCACTGTCCCTGGTGGTGTCCCCGATGGTGACAGCGGTGTCCCCCAGGACAGGACGCACGGGGACAGTGCCAGAGCGTCCATCCCCACTCCCCCCCGCGCCCACGGCCCCCCATTCCCACTGGGAAGAGCCCTCGCACTCCTGGCACCGCCCCCACACCCCCCCCCCCTTAAGTGTCCCCAAACCGGGTAGAGACCCCCGGGGCGGTGCCACCCTCACCTGGGCCAGGGCTGACCCCCACTTCCCCACGCCCTGCTGTCCCCCAGCTGTCCCCAACCCCCCGGCCACTCACCGCTGGGGGGGGGGGGACACAGGTTGGGGACCCCTCGGTGCAGCCCCCGCTTTGCCACTCGGGCTGTGCCCGCCGGGGTGGTGCCCGCGGCTCTGTCCCCGCGGCTCTGTCCCCGCGGCTCTGTCCCCGTCCTGTCCGCGGCTCTGTCCCCGTCGGGGCCCCGCGCAGTCCCCCGCGCTCCGGCTTCCTCCCACTCCCTGTCCCGGCCCAGGCAGCGCCTCAAATTGCAATTCCAGCTGCAGATGTGGGAGCGGGAGCAGCGGGAGGAGGAGGAGGAGGAGGAGGAGGAGGCAGGGCCAGCCCCGGCCCCGCCGGCAGCGGAACCTCCGCTCCCCGCCCGGCCACGGCCACCGAGGGGGGACAAGGGTCCCAAAGCGGCCGGGATGGGGGACACGCCACCCCCACACCCCCCAGCTCCGCCGGTGTCACCCTGAATTTGTCCCAATCTCTGCCGGGTTTGTCACTGCGCGCCCCGGGTGACATCTGTCCCCACAACCAGCCCCCATCCCGGCTCCAGAGCCCGGGATTATCCTGGGATTCTCCTCCCCAGGGTCGTTCTCGTTCCCAGAGGGGGCTCCTGGATCGGATTGTGCCAGGAAGAAGAGCCCGGGGGTCCTGGGAGGGGGATCAGAGCCGAGGATCCTAGATTTGGGATCAGAGCTGGGAGATCCCGAGGGTGGGAGCAGAGGCC
>NW_024580983.1:16649-21550 GCF_017639235.1 Corvus kubaryi
GATCAGAGCTGAGGATCCCAGATTTGGGATCAGAGCTGGGAGATCCCAAGGGTGGGAGCAGAGCCCGGGGGGTCCTGGGAGTGGGATCAGAGCCGAGGATCCCAGATTTGGGATCAGAGCGGGGAGATCCCGAGGGTGGGAGCAGAGCCCGGGGGGTCCTGGGAGTGGGATCAGATCTGGGAGACCTCAAGGGAGGGACGCAGAAAAAGGGTCCATCCTGCCATTCCCAAAAATAATGGGAAGGAACCACCTGTGGGGGCCTCAAAAGCACTGGCAGAATATTGGGATCGTTCTGATAATCGAGGAATTTGGGATCATTGGGATCACTGAGTTGAAGTAGTTGGGACCGCTGAGATAATTGGGATGTTTGAGAAAATTGGGATCATTTGGATCATTGGGGTTGTTGAGATAATTGGGATAATTTATTCATTAGGATTACTGAGATAATTGGGGTCGTCGGGATCATTGACAGCACTGGGATCAGTGAGACCCCTTGGAACACCGGGAAAATTGGGATGATTTGAACCGCTGAGATTGCCAGGATCATTTGGATCATTGGGGTCGCTGAGATCATTGGGATCACTGGGATCAAGCCCCTGGGATCATTGGGATCAAGGTCAGGAAGCCCCTGGCCGGGAATGCCATAGCCTGGAGCAGGACGTGCCCCTGTGCCCAAGGGGGTGACACTGGCGGGGGACACTGGGGAGGGGACAAAGGGTCACCTCCTGAGCCAGGGGACATCCAAATCCCGCAGGGGACAGGAGGGGGATGTCAAAGCAGCATTTGGGATTATACTGGGGCTGTACTGGGAATTTTGGGGGTCCAGGTGACCGGGGGGTGTCCCAGCCCCCCCCCAGCCCTGCCTGGCACCACTGCCCAGAGCCAGGGAAGGTTCTGGAGGGGGGGGACAGGGACAAGAGCGGGGGCTCCGCCCGTGTTTGCGTCCCTGGCGCCCCGACAGGGATGAGGTAGCGCTTTCCGGGAATTGAGGCCCGGCCCATGGAAATGCCACCGGGACAGGAAACCCGGGACGAGGACGGAGAACCGGGGCTGGAAGCAAGACCAGAGCCCAGGCCGGACCCGCAGCCGGTGGGGACAGCAGTGTCCCCCACCAGCACCCCAGGGTGGCATCGCGTCCCCAACCCGGGAGCTGGGGACAGGATCTGGGGACAGGATCTGGGCAGTCCATCCCCTCCTGCCCAGTGCTCCCAGTTTGTTCCTTCCCAGCCTTTCTGCGGCCAAACTGGGCCTTCCTGGGCCGGGAACTGCAGCCGGATAATGGGAATCTTCATCATCATCACCCCCTCCCAGATGTCCCACACGGAGCTGACGGATCGGGATGGACAAACGGGTGTAAATTGGGACAAAGGACATTGTCCCCACCACAGCGAGGTGACCTCAGTGCCGAGGGGACCCCGCGGGGACGGGGTGCAGCCCTCCCACCCCCCTCTCCCGGCCCTGCCGGCGCTGCGGGAGCAGGGATGGATCCCACCCAGCCTGGGAAGGGCTGGATCGCTTCCTTCCCACTGCCCCGCCAAGGGCAGGGCGGCCACGGGGCCGCGGTGCCAGCGGGGGGGACGCGGTGCCACCCGAATTCCCACATTCCCGGTGTCCAAAGGCTGCGATTCCCACATTCCCGGTGTCCATCCGGGCTCCAAGCGAGGTCCCCTCCCCACCTCAGCGCTGTCCCCGGGGAGGGGGGAGGGATTTTGGGGTTGGAAAACCCCGGCAACCCCCGGAAATCCCCCGCGCACGGGCCTCAGTTTCCCCTCTTGCACACACACGTGTTCTTGCACACATGGGAGCAGGCAGGCGCTGGTGCACACTCCAGCCATCCCCTTGCACACCCACAGGAGTCCTCTCGCACGCACACGTGAACTCAGCTCCCCGCGCCTCTGCACACACACACGCGCGCTGTTCACGCCCTTGCACGCACACGCGTGCACGTCATGGCTCTCACTCGTGTTCTTCCACTCGCGTGCAGCCCTCCTTGCACACCCGCGCGCGCACCCACAGCATTTGCACACGCGAACCCGCGCGCACACCCCCAAATCCGCGCACAACACCGGCGCTCACACACGCCCCGTGTGCGCGCACACCACGTGCGCGCACCCGTGTTCACACGCACCCGCCCGCACGCCCCGTTTGCACACCCACAACGCGCTCGCACCCCGCGTACGCGCACACGCATCCACACGCATTTGCACGCTCGCACCGCTGGCACGCCCCGTGGGCACACCCAAGTGCACGCACACACGCACACACACGTGCTCACCCACCCTTCCCCTCGCGGTGCCCCCCGTGTCCCCTCCCCTGGTACCCCTGGCCGTGCCATGGTGTCCCCCAGCCTCCCCTTGTCCCCTCCCCTGGTACCCCTGGCCGTGCCATGGTGACCCCCAGCCTCCCCTTGTCCCCTCCCCGGATGCCCCTGGCCGTGCCACGGTGTCCCCCAGCCTTCCCTGAGGAAGAGGAGGGCGAGGAGGAGGCAGCTGCAAACCATTACCGAGAGGAGGGGGCGGCTCCGGGGGTCTCGCTGGGCTCCCCCCGCTCCAGAGGCTCTTCCCGGCCCCGGGTCAGGCGGAGTTCTCCGGGAAAGGAAAACAAACCGTGAGGGGCACAGAACGGGGGGGCTGCGGCAGCGCTGCCTCTGGGCGGTCCCCAAAAGGGGGGCTGGGGTCTCCAGTGCCCCTCCTCGTGCCCGGCTGTGCCCAGATGTATCCTCGTGGCCACCTCTCTGCAGTGACAGTCGCCACCCTGCTGGCCTTGAGTCACCAAAGCCACCCCTGGGGTCTGTGCTGGGACCCCACCCCAGAGCCCCTTCCCTCCACAAGGAGCTGGGATTTGGGAATGAAGGAGCAGGGACAGTTTGGAATGGGGGTTGCAGCCTGGAGAGGATTTTCCACAGGGATTTTGGCCACCCCTTGTGGGAGGTTAAATCCAGAAATTCCTGTCCTGGAGAAGAGGGAGGGAAAAGTGGCTCCCAGCCTGTCTGGGATCTGTCTGGGACATGGCATTGTCACCCCACTGCAGCATTCCCACTTCCCACGTGTCCCACTCCCCAGTATCCTGAGGGTTCCCTGCCCCCCTGCTCCTCCCACCCTCTGGAGCACCCCAAATTCAGGGATCTCTCCTGGCTGGATGAGGCCAGAGAGACTTGGGAAGCTGCGAATTCCCTGGTTTCCCACAGCTGCCCTGGCATGGCCACCTTAGGGAGGAAAGTTGAGGATTTGGGAGAAAAACAGCTCTTCCCACTCTCCCGCATCCCTGCGGCAGGAAAAGGGAGGGCTCCCGCCGCCTCCAGCTGCCAGAACTGATGGTTCAGGTCCTGAAAAGCGTGAAAAGTGCAAAAACGAGGAGCAAAATGCAAAACGATGTCGCAAAGCGGGAACACAGATCGGGAACACGGATCCGGCGCGGATCAGCCACCACAATTCCCACGTTCCCAGCGGTGCTGGAAGTGAGAGTGGTGTCGGGGACATCGATGTGACAGCGGCCATCCCTGAGTGCTGTTAAACATGTCCTGCACTTTGGGATCCTCTTCCCTGTCCCAGGAATGTTCGGGAAGGGTTGGGAGCGAGCAGGAGCATCCTGGACCCCTTCCAGCAGCCAAAGATTCCCAATGTTTCATCTCCAAGCGCTGAGAGGGGTCTGGGAGGGAAAAATGTCCCCATATCCCACTTGCTGACAACCCTGGGGTGTCCCCCTGGAGCTGGACACCCCTCAGGGAACACCGGGATGGGGGAGGATGCCTCAACCATTCCCAGAGAAGCTGCTTTCCCTGAACTCCCCCGCAAGCGCCGGGAGTTCCAAGCCGCGGTTTTCCTGCCAGCAGTTTTGGCAGGAATGGCTTTTTCCTGCCCAACTGGGATGTTTCCAACCCCAAGCTGCTGTTGTTGTTCCTCACCAAACCTCCCGCGGATGGGAAAGGCCCTTTCTCATCCCACGCTCCATCCCTCGGCCTCTGGAATCGCCACACCGGGATCTGCTGGCACCCAGGGCTTCATCCCAAGGATCCCAAGCAGCTCCTGGGGGTCTGGTGGGTGGGAAAAAGGGACACAGCCACAATCTCAAGGGCAATGAGTCCTTGGGTCTGTGGGATGATTTTTCACTGGGAAAATCCCATCCCGGCATCACCTCAGATGGGAGTGAGGGGGAATTTTGGTGGTGCCAGGCAGCTCCAGAGGCTGGGAAAGGCCCCCTGGAGCTGGAGGAGTTGGGAGTTGAGGGTTTGATCCCTCAGGATTGGGGCCGGGATGGAACAAGGGCAGCTTCGCATCCCTGTGCTCCAACATTCCATGGCCTGTGGGATGCTGCAGTGGTTGGATACCCACATTCCAGATCCAGGTCTCATCCCGGAGCTGGGAAAAGCTGGATCCTGCCTGTGGGGATGGAGTGAGGGCATATCCGACCCCAGGCCTCAGAGCACAACATTCCCAAGTGCCTTTGTCACCCAGCACGGGACCCGGAGGGTGTTTGGAGCTCCTGGAATGCTCCTCGGGATGCCCTTGGAGCAGCCCCGCTGCTGTGGGATGGTGCTGCTGACGGAGCCACACTGGGAAAAATGGAGCATTATCCCATGGGAAGCTGGGAATGTCGTGGCTCAAGGTATGGAAGGATGGAGCATCATCCCGAGGGAGATTGGGAATGTCGTGGCTCTGGGTCTGGGAAGTTGGAACATCATTCCAAGCTAGGATGGGAATGTCATGGCTCCAGGTTTTGGAGGATGGAGCATGATCCCAAGGAAGTACAGGGACATCATGGTCCTGGGTTTGGGAGATTGGAGCATCATCCCTTGCCAGGATGGGAATTTTGTGGCTCCAAGGGGGGGATGGATGGAGCATCATCCTGAGGAATGATGGAGTTGTCCTGGATCCAGGTCTGGGACGATGGAACATCATCCC
>NW_024580983.1:21560-24318 GCF_017639235.1 Corvus kubaryi
GGAGTTGTCCTGGATCCAGGTCTGGGATGATGGAACATCATCCCAAACCAGCATGGGGACATTGTCCGTGGATGTGGGAGGACGGAGAATCTTCCTGAGAAAGGATGGGAATGTCATAGCTCCAGGGGTGGGAGGTTGGAACCTCATCCCAAGCCAGGATGGGACTGTCCTGGTTCCAGGTTTGGGAGACTGGAGCATCACCCCATTCCAGGATGGGAATTTTGTGGCTCCAGGGGTGGAAGGATGGAGCAGCATCCCAAGGGAGGTGGGAATGTCATGGCTCCAGGTCTGGGAAGTTGGAAGATCATCCCAAGCCAGGACAGGGCTGTCACCGACTGGATTTGGAATCCCCTCATGGACAGGGACCATGCAGACACTGTTTGGGAAAAGCAAACCCTGGGATTTTGGATTTGGAGCGATGCCACCGGTCCCCTGCAGTCCCCAGGGTGTCCCTGCCTGGCCTCGGCACTGCGGCGGATTTAGGGAACCGGGAATTAGCGCAGCAGGAGCGGGGCCATGTCAGATCCCATTACTTCGGACCATCATCGCTCCCGGTGTCGCAGGAATAATTCACATCCCGTTCCTCCTCCGGGAGCCCGGCTCACTCCGGAGCTAATGAGGCGTTTGGGATCAGTGACTCGAGACCGCTCCATCCCAGCGTTCCCGAAATGTAAAAGTCAGGTTTGTGCATTAGGAATCGATTTTCCACTCGGAAGCTCGCACACACGGGAATGGGCAAGTCTTCGGGATGAGCAGAATCCAACCCAAAATGTTTCCTTGGAGCCGGGCACCAGCTCAACCTAAAATTCCTGCTGGAATGAGCCCAGGAACTGGGGTGGTGATTGGGAGTAGGGATTTGAAAAATCTCAAACATCCTCAGGGTGGGATTTGGAGATGGGGGCTTGTGGAGTCCTGGATTTTGAGGGTCCCAAACATCCCCAGGGTGGGAATTCGAGCTGGGACCTCCTGAATCCCTGGATTTTGAGGGTCCCAAACACCCCTAGGGTAGAATTTGGAGCTGGGGGTTGTGAGTCCCTGGATTTCAAAGATCCCAAACATCCCCAGGATAGAAATTGGAGCTCAGAGCTCAGTAACCCCTGGATTTGAAAGATCCCAAAGAGCCCCAGGATGGAAATTGGAGCTGGGGGCTCAGTAACCCCTGGATTTTGAGGGTCCCAAACACACCCAGGGCGCAAATTGGAGCTGGGGGTTTGGGAATCCCTGGATTTGAAAAGATCCCAAACACTCCCAGGGTGGAAATTAGAGATGGGGGGGGGTTGTGCGTCCCTGGATTTGAAAAGATCCCAAACACTCCCGGGGGTGGAATTTGGAGCTGTGGGCTCCTGAATCCCTGGATTTGAGAGTTCACAAACACTCCCAGGGGAAAGCAGGAGGAGACAGGGGGAACTGGGAGAACTGGGAGGACTGGGAAGGATTGGGGGCAAGCCGGGGAGAGCAGAAACCACGAGGACCGGGGGGAACTGGGAGTACTGGGGGAGAAGGAATTGGACAGAGCTGAGGAGAGCTGGGAGACCCAGCCGGAGATGGGGTAACTGGGAGGACTGGGAGGGGATTGAAGGCACTTGGGTCAGCCAGAGGAGCCGGGAGGAGCTGGAGGAGTCCAGCGGGATCCGGGAGGAGCCGAGGGGAGCCGGGAGCCGCCCAACCTCACCGGGGGCCTCATTCCCAGCCCGGTGCCAAAGCAAACATTTCCCTGGCGCTGCCTGGAGCCGCGTTCCCAGGCCTGGGTGACCCTTGGCCGTGGGGACGGGGAGGGCAGGGAGGGGACAGCGCGGGGGTGGCGCGGCTGGAAAGGGAGGATTCCGTACCTGCCACCCCCGCCTCGGAACCCCCGCGCGTTCCAGCCGCAGGGAATCCAGATGTGCGCGGTCTGTGCTCAGGGCAGGGCGTCCCCAACATCTGTCCCGGGAATGGGGAAGCCGGGAATGTCCCGCTGTCCCCGGATTGTCCCAGCAGCCGGTATTCCCAAGTTTTTCCCTCGGTTTGCCGCACACCCCCCGCCTCCCCCAGCTGGGACGGCGCTTCCCAGTTCTCCCAGCCAAAGAAAACCAGTTTGTGTTGACTCAGGTGCCAGCGCAGGGACGGTGACGCCCTGGTGGCGGTGTCCCCGCGGTGTCCCCGCCGAGCCGGAATTTATTTGGTTTGTCCTTTTCCTTCAACTTTTCACGCCAGGAAAGGGAAGGGGGGAATGCGGGAGGGGCTGGAGGGAGATCGGCCCCATCCCACAGCGCTGCCTCCTCTTCCTCCCGCTCCCTCCTTGAGAAGGGAAAAGGAGGAATTTGCCTGGGAATATGGAATTTTCCCCTGGATTTAGGGTCCCTGGCACAGGCCGCACCCCCGACAGGACGGGTGATTTATTCCCACTCTTCCCATCCGTGTTTTCCTCTCCCTGCTCGCAGCCCACACCCGAATTCCCGGTTATCTCTCCGGCTCGCCGCCCATCCCGCATTCCTCCTGGGCATGGAATGAGCCGCGTCCCACAGCTCCCGCTGGACTCCGCTCCACCCGTCCTGGGAATGGGAGCGGGAGACGCGGAGTGCCCCGAGCCACGGCGGGGACCCCAAATGGGGTAAGGGGAGGGCTTTGTCCCGGGAAAATGCTGGTCCCGGGAAAATGCTGATCCCAGGAAGATGCTGATCCCGGGAAAATGCTGATCCCGGGAAAATGCTGATCCCAGGAAGATGCTGGTGCCAGGAAGGTTCTCATTCCCAGGAAGGTTCTCATTCCCAGAAGGATC
>NW_024580983.1:24328-24711 GCF_017639235.1 Corvus kubaryi
CAGGAAGGTTCTCATTCCCAGGAAGGTTCTCATTCCCAGAAGGATCCCGGTCCTCAGGAAGGTTCTCATTCCCAGGAGGATGCTGGTCCCCAGGAAGGTTCTCATTCCCAAATGGATGCTGATCCCCAGGAAGACGATGGACTATCCCCAGGAAGATGATGGACTTCCCCCAGGAAGACGCTGATCCCCAAGTGTGTCCGGGTCCCCAGGAAGACACTCGTTCCCAGGAGGATGATCATTCCCAGAAGGATCCTGGTCCCCAGGAAGGTTCTCATTCCCAGGAGGATGCTGCTCCCCAGGACAATGTTGGACCCCAGGAAGATGCTCATTCCCAGGAGGATGCCCATTCCCAGAAGGATCCCGGTCCCCAGCAGGATGCCCAT
>NW_024580983.1:24721-25651 GCF_017639235.1 Corvus kubaryi
CCGGTCCCCAGCAGGATGCCCATTCCCAGCAGGATGCCCATTCCCAGCAGGAAGCCGATCCCCAGGCTATGGCACAGCCACCCCTCCCTCCCTGGAGAATCCCATGGGTTTTTCCATCCTTTTGCACCCTTTCCCTGATTTCCCTCATTTCCCTCATTTCCCTCATTTCCCTCATTTCCCATTCATTTCACTTCCCGGAAAGGTTCCCTTTTCCACCTCATCCCACCCTTGGGCTGTGCCTGGGCCTGGAAAGAGGAACTGCACAGGGACGTGCCCCAGACGCTGCCCACGCACGGCCCAGAGCCGGAGCGCTCCGGAAGCTCCCGGGCTTCCGTGGAGCTGGGAGAGCTGGGACAACACGGGCTGGCAACCCTGGCACGGGATGAGGTTCCAGAGGCTCCTGGATGCCCTGGAAAAGGGTGCAGGTATCCAAGGAAAGGGATTGGGATGGGCCTTGCTCCTCCTGGATCCCACTGTTGCCCGCCACGGGAATGCCGGCAGAGTCCTGGTAGATCCAGGAGTCCCATCTGGAGCTGGCAGGGTGGGCAACCCCCAGCCCCCGGCCATGCCAGGGCACCGGGGGCACGACGCTGCTCTATGGGAAGCAGGAGGGAAGTGGAGGATCTGGAAGTGGGGGCAGAGCAGCGGCCGGAGCTGGGTCAGACTGCCCTGGCATTTCCTGCTCAGGGCTGGGCAGCTGCTCCGGGTGGGCACGGCCCTGGCATGGATCACATGGAGCTTTCCTCGTGCCAGGGCAGTGCATGGTGCTCCTGGCACAGGGTTGGCACAGATCCCAGTTCCGAGAGCCCACCAGGACTGGCACAGCTCCCAGATCCTAGGACTGACGCAGCTTCAATTCCAAGATCCCACCAGGATTGGCACCACCCCCACACCAGCAACGCACCAGGACTGGCACAGCTCCCATTTCCA
>NW_024580983.1:25661-28191 GCF_017639235.1 Corvus kubaryi
TCCAAGAAGCCACAGGCCTGGCACAGCCCCCCATTCCATGGTCCCACAGGACTGGCACAGCTCCCAGTTCCAAAAGTAACCAGACCTGGCACAGCTCCCAAATCCAAGAGTCCACAGGGCTGGCACAGGCACCACTGACAGCCCACCAGGATTGGCACAGCTCCCATTTCCAAGAGCCCACCAGGGTTGGCACAGCCTCCACACCAAGATCCCACCAGGACTGGCACAGCTCCCACAGCAACAGCCCATTAGGATTGGCACAGTTCCCAAATCCAAAACCCCACCTGGACTGGCACAACCCCCACACCAGCAACGCACCAGGACTGGCACAGCTCCCAGTTCCAAGATCCCACCGGGACTGGCACAATTCCCATCTCCAAGAAGTAACTGGGACTGGCACAGATCCCACACCAAGATCCCACCAGGCCTGGCACGGATCCCAATTCCAGGACCCCACCAGGACTGGCACTGCTCCCAGTTTCAAGGTCCCACCAGGACTGGCACAGTTCCCATTTCCAAGAGCCCCCCAAGGACTGGCACAACTCCCAAATCCAAGATCCCACGGGCCTGGCATGGATCCCAATTCCAAGACCCCACCAGGACTGGCACAGCCCCCACACCAAGACCCCTCCCCAGCCCTCGCACATCCCCACACCAGTAACCCCCCAGTGGGATCTGGGACTGATTCCCGGCGGGTGGCACAACCGGGGTGGGGGATGGGGCAGCAGGACCGTGGGCATCTCCCTGCTGACTCAGCATCCCGCCTGGCACGGCCCCAGAGGGGGCGGGGAGGGGCCGAGGTCCCACAGGGCACTTTCCCACAGTCCCGGGGCACAAGGTCGGGCATTGACCCTGAGCGGTCACCATGGGCCAGCTTCACCCGGTGCCACCAGTGCCACCAAGCCCGGGTGCCCTTACTCCAGGGGGCAGAGGTTGGACCTGGGTCGTGCTCCAGGAGAGCTGGATCAGCCTTGGCATCCCCAGGGCTGAGGTGTCCAGCTGGGAATGCCTCTGGGAATTTCCTCTCCTGGCTTTGGGGACACCTCCCACCATCCCAGCTGGATCCAAGCCCCAGTGTCCAACCTGGCCTTGGGCACTGCCAGGGATCCAGGGGCAGCCCCAGCTGCTCTGGCAATTCCATTCCCAGCAATTCCTTCCCACCATCCCAGCCCAAGCTCCCCTTTCCCACTGGGAAGCCATTCCCTGCCTCCTGGCCCTCCAGGCCTTGGCCCCAGTCCCTCTGCAGCTCTCCTGGAGCCCCTTTAGGCCCTGCAAGGGGCTCGCAGCTCTCCCTGGCTCCTCCCCTTCTCCAGGGCAACATTCCCAGCTCTCCCCAAGCCGAGGGGCTCCAGCCCTTGGAACATTCAGAATTCCCAGGACAACCAGGATCCATCTTGGTTACCTGGGAGGACAAACACCATCATTCCCAACATTCACCTTTTCCTCTTTTTTTCCCAGTTTATCCACTGATCATGGAGCCACACGATCCAGGATATCCCTGGGGTGTTTTGGGATCGGTTTTCCCGGCTGTGTCCCCCCAGTTGCCGGTGCAATCCCAGCTGAGGACAGAGCCGCCCTCGATTCCATCCAAGAGACAACAAAAACATTCCTGAATTATCAGCACAAATCCCAAACCGTTCCCATGGGGGACAAAACCAACCCTGCCCCAGCCCCGCCAGCAGGACCCTAAACCTGGAGATCTTGGAGTGCTCCAAACCCAGCCCGGCCCCAAAAACCCAGAATTAGAGAACGGCTGCCGCTGTCACAACTTCCCAAAATCAGGGCATGGACTCCGAAGAGGGAAGTGCTGCGGTTTGGGGCTCCTTATCTCCCACCCCCCGCTGATAAAAGGACGTCCCTGAGCCCTGGGACAGGCGGCTTCCTGATGTCACCGCTCCGGAGGTGGCACTGCCAGAGCCACTGCCGCTGCCAGGTAATGCCGTGGTTCCCTGGGGCTGGGAAAGGATGGGAATTCTGAGGGCAGAGAATGGGGTGGGATGAGGGCTCACGGAGGATCCCTTTGGGATGAGCTTCATCCATCTCCTACCAGGAGCCTACCAGGGAAGTACCTGGAATTCCAGGGATCAGATCCAGGCTTGGAGGAGTTCATATGCACCCTTTATCCCGGGGAATGGTGTCCCACCATCCCGTGGTCCTTGTTTCTCTGGTTTTTGGGATGGGATGGAGCTAAAGGGTCCCACACTGGGAGTGTCCCCTCTCCCTGCTCCTTCCTGGGCCAACGGGTGGCTTTTGAACTGCAGGGATAGGTGGGACAGTGGGAAAAAATTCCTCCCTGGGAGGGTGGGGAGGCCCTGGGATGGAATTCCCAGAGCGGCTGTGGCTGCCCATGGATCCCTGGCAGTGCCCAAGGCCAGGTTGGACACTGGGGCTTGGATCCACCTGGGATAGTGGGAGGTGTCCCTGCCCATGGAATTAGAGGAGCTTTAAGGTCCTTTCCCACCAAAACCATTCCATGATTCTGAAGCCCCTCTGGATCAGGCTGGGAGAGCTGGGAATGTTGCCCTGGAGA
>NW_024580983.1:33191-39995 GCF_017639235.1 Corvus kubaryi
GGGCTTGGATCCAGCTGGGATGGTGGGAGGTGTCCCTGCCCATGGGAATTCATGAGCTTTCAAACCCTCCCATCCCAACCCGTTCCTTAAATCCCATTTAGGGACACCAGGGATGCCTTGCCCTCCCCAGCTCGCTCCAAGCCCCATCCAGCCCCACACCAGGAGTGTTTTCGCAGAAATATTTACAACTCTTGGAATTCCAGGAGCAGCAGGGCCACACCAGGGGCCACTGTTCCCCCCGGGGTCCCCATCCCAAGCGTCCCCATCCTGCCCTGAGGGTTCCCCAGGAATCGAAACCGAGAGAAATCCGGGAGAAGAAATGAAACTTGGCACCGGCACGGGTTGGGGGCTGGATCCCAGCGCTTCCTTCCTCTTCCGGCACCAATCCCGTGACAATTTGTGCCTTCACATCGTCCCCCCTCAGCATCGACACCCAGGGGCCATCCCAGCCATTCCCTGTGCTCGTAGTCTGGGAAAAACCCCAAGCAAAGCTCCTCGGAGCGGGAAATCCATCCCGAAATCCAAGGAGCAGTGAGGAAACTGGATACAGATGTGGGAAAAGGAGGTATCGGCGAAGGAGGGAATGCTGGAGAGGGAAAGGCCGGAGCAGGGGGCTGGGAGCAGCCTCGTTCCTCAGGGAGAGATCCAGGAGTTCTCGGAGAAGGATCTAAATCCATGGCAATCCAATCAGTGATTCCTGTGATATTGGGGCAAAATTCAGGGCAAAATGATTTGGGTTTATCACGGAATGATGGGTGGAGAGACTGGAAGGAATGTCAGGAGTTTGTGTGGAGCTGCAAAAAGCCATAAAACCTTTTAAATACTTCTCTTTTTGTATTTCCTCTTCTTTTCCTTTCCTTGGTTTCCTTTTCTTCTTTTTCTTTTTCTTTCTCTTTTTCTTTCTCCTTTTTTTCTTTTTCTGTTTCTCTTTCTCTTTCTCTTTTTTCTTTTCTTTTCTCCTTCTCCTTTTTTCCTTTTATTTTCCTTTTCTTATTCCTTTTTTTTCAGTTTGTTCTTTCTTTTTCTTTTCCTTTTTTCCTTTTTCTTTTTCCCCTTTCCCCTTTCCCCTTTCCCCTTTTCCCCCTTTCCCCTTTCCCCTTTTCCCATCTCCCCTTTCTCCTTTCCCCTTTTCCCTTTCTCCTTTCCCCTTTCCCCTTTCCCCTTTCCCCTTTCCCCTTTCGCCTTTCCCCTTCCCTTCTTTTCCTTTCCCTTCCCTTCCCCTCCCTTCCCTTTTGTTTTCCACCCTCTCCTGGGGACTCCTCTGATGCCAGTGGTGCTTCCAGCAGGATTTATCCCACAGGGATCCATCCCACCAACTCCTAGGCCCTCAGCCATCTCTCCTTGTCCCCAGGATCCCCTGTGCCAGCGTGACCCCATGTCCCCCGTGTCCCCTGGCAGTGCCACCATGCACCTGCCCTGCTGCCTCATGCTCCTGGCCAGCCTGGTCCCATCAGGTATGGGGACAATGACACCCTTGGGATTGTCCCCTGCAGGGCTGGAGGCAGGGGTTGGCCCCGGGATGGGTGGGAGTGAGAGCCGGACACGGTGCCCAAGGGATGGGCAGGAATTTAGGGGATTCCCAGGCTGCTCCTGGCGCAGCAGGTGTGGGATTTTCCAGCACATTCCACGATCCCACACGTGTCCCCTCCTCCTGGTGGGCAGGGATGGGGTGACAAGGGGACAGCCAGGCCACGGGAGCGAGGACAAGGAGCCAGGGTGAGGAAAGGGGGTGAGGAAATAAATTCGGGAGGCCAGGAGGTCACTTTCCCCCTTTTCCTTGTTATTTAGCCCCAAAAGACCCAGCTTTTCCTGCTTATCTCCCCCTTCTCCACCCCAAAACCTCCTCTTGGGGGGGTTTATCCCAAATCCCACCTTCCCTGTCGAGCAGAGGTGCCAGGTCCCCAACGTGTCCTGGGAGGAACTGGGGACACTTCCAGCTCCCTGATCCCGATTTTCCCTGGCACAGCCCTCAGCTCCTGGGGGGTCTCCTACCCCGAGTCCCTGCAGGCCGTCGGGGGGTCCTGCCTGGTTGTGCCCTGCACCTTCAGCTACCCCGCAGATGTGACAACCACCGATGGCATCGTGGCCATCTGGTACAAGGACTACGATGGCCAGAAGACCCTGGTGTTCCACTCCACCACCCCCCAGGATGTGGATGCTCATTTTAGGGGTCGTGCCCAGCTCCTGGGGGACCCCATGGCCCGGAATTGCACCCTGCTGCTGCAGGGGGTGACACCGGGTGACAGTGGCCCCTACAGGTTCCGCTTCGAGATCATCAACGGCGACCGCTGGTCGGCAGCGCGGGATGTGACACTGAGCATTTCGGGTGGGCGAAACACCGAGATTCCCAAAAAATTCCCTTCTTGCCCATTCCATGGGGCCATCCCAAACCTCTGCTCTCCATCCCAGAGGATCTGCAGCGTCCCAGTGTCACCAGCAGCGAGGAGCAGACCGAAGGACAAAGGTCCACCTTGGAGTGCTCCATACCCTACGTTTGTCCCTGGAGTGACATCGTCCTGCACTGGGAGGGCTACGACCCCCGGGTGTCCGAGGTGTCCGGCCGCTTCCAGCTGGACACCAGCGGGGTCAGCCAGCAGGTGAACCTGACCAGCACCTTCTCCTGGAAGGACCATTCCAAGAAGCTGCTCTGCGAGGTTTCCCACGGATCCAGGAAGGCGAGCACGGAGCTGGTGCTGCGGGTCAGGCGTACGTGGGGTGGGGACAGGGGACACCTCTGCCACGGCCACTGCGGCCAGGACCTCTTCCTGACACCCCCTCCTTCCTTTCAGCAATCCAAAGCATTTTCCTCCCTCCCTTCCCCGCTCCCTGGCCGTGCCTGTCCCTTAGGTGCCACCTCCTGTCACCCACCTCCCCTTTTCCCTGCCCCAAGGTGGTGGCAGCACCCTGTGCCCACCGTGTCCCTCTGCCCCATCCACAGACACCCCCAAGGACACCCAGGCATCGCTGAGCCCTTCCTCGGGGAACATCGGCGTGGGTGACACGGTGACCCTGAGCTGCGAGGTTGGCAGCAGCCACCCGCCGGTGGCGAGGTACCACTGGTACAAGGACGGGGTGGCCGTGGGCACCGAGCGGGTGCTGAGCCTGCGGGGGGTTCGCCGTGAGGACCACGGGCGGTACCACTGCGAGGCCCAGAACGCCCTCGGCACCGGGGTGTCGCCCACTGTCACCGTCCGCGTGTTCTGTGAGTGCCACGCGAGCTCGGCCGGGGTGGGACATCGCTGAGGGTCCCACATTGGGGTGGCACGAGTGGGATGGAGGTGGCCGGTGCTGCTGGAGGTCAGGGAGTTGGGGTGTCTGTGTGTGAGGAGGGTGGTGGTGGTCCCGTGGTGTCCCTCATCTTTGTGATCCCAAAAAACACGGAGGGATTTGCAGCCTAGGACGGGGAGCAGAGCTGGGAAGGGAGATCGTGGAGATCCAGAGCCTTGGTGGGAAGGGACCTTGTGGATCATTCCCACCCCTGCCATGGGCAGGGACAATTTCTGCTATCCCAGGTGGCTCCAGGCCATGTCCAGCCTGGCCTTGGACACTTCCAGGGATCCAGGGGCAGCCACAGCTTCTCTGGGAATTCCATCCCAGGGCATCCCCACCCTCACAGAGAAGGGAAGAGGCTCCCCTTCCCACCAGATCCCACAGCAAAGAGGATCCCAAAGACAAATCCCAGCCTTCCCTGCCTGTGCTGGAATCCCACAGGGAGCATCTCCCCCCAAAATGGGTCCCCCTGCTCCCCCCAAAACCCCCTGTGCCCACCCAGAGAGGTGAAAGACCCCTCCTCACCCACCCTCAGTCTGGCCCCCGGTGGCAGGGGACAAAGCCAAATGTCCCCCAGCTCTGTTGTCACCCCTGAGGGGCTCCCATCTTCTCCCAAGCTCTGGGATGGGGGATTTGGGATTTGTTTTCCTGCCTCCAGGACAATCCTGGACGTGTCCCTTCCCCCTCAGCCGCAGAGATCTCGGCCAGCCCCGCGGCCGAGGTGCGCGAGGGGACAGCCACCACCTTGTCCTGCGATGTCCCTGGGCGGGAGGGACATCCCGAGGAGCTGACCTACACCTGGTACAAGAACACTGCGTGGCTCAAGGAGGGCCCAGCCCACACCCTCCTCTTCCCCGCGGTGGCCGCTGGTGACGCCGGCTACTACTCCTGCCAAGTGACCAACAGCCAGGGCAGTGACACGGCCCAGGCCATCAGCCTCAGCGTGACATGTGAGTGCCACCAGCTCCATGCCAACCCCCACAATCCATGAAATCCCCAAAAAAATTCATGGCAGAGCCTCTTCCCGAGCACCCCAAGGGCAGATGGGAGGGGGGTTCAGGCTTGCCGGTTGAATTTTCTGGGAATACAACAAATTTCGGCCGTGAGCCAGGTGTGAAGGTGGCATTAAGTGACATTTGTGCAGCAAGGACCTGTCCATCACAGCATTTCCCACTAATCCTCTCCATTCCTTAAGATTTTGGGAAGTTTCTCATGGAGAATCGAGTGGGATAAGAAGAGGTCAGGAGGTTTTGCAGGGGAAAATAACCCAGCCCTGGGTTGGTTGTGACAATTTTGGGGTAAATCTGACCCGGTGACAAGCAGATTGTGACATCCAGGGTGCGTGAGGGGACAATTCCCATCCCTGGAAGTGTCCAAAGCCAGGATGGACAGAGCTTGGAGCCACCTGGGGTAGTGGAAGGTGTCCCTGCCCATGGGAGCAGGTGGGATTCAATGTCCCCTCCAACCCAAACCACTCCAGCATTTTCCCTGTGGCCTCACCACGGGGACATCCCGACCTCAGCATCCTCTCCCATCCCACAGATCCACCCCGAATTCCCACCCTCACGCTCTTCCAGGAGACCCAGGGTGGCCGGCTGGTCATTGTCCGCTGCACCGTGGACAGCCACCCTCCGGCCACGCTGGCCATCACCCATGACGGCACCATGCTGGCCACCAGCGGGGCACAGGTGGCCCTGCGCCAGCGGCTCAGTGTCACCACCTCCCGCAATTCCCTGCGGCTGGAAATCCGGGATGCAGGACCTCGGGATAGCGGGGAGTACGGCTGCACCGCCAGCAACGTCCATGGCAACGCCAGCGCCACCAAGGTCCTCATGACCCGCGGTGAGTCCAGGAGGCTGCTCCTGGGTTTGGGGTGGCAACGAACCCCCAAAACTGGGGGGGACACGCAGCCCTGAGAGCTGGAGGGACCCTGGTGGTGTCCCCTCCTTGGTGGGGTCAGAGCTGCTTTTGGAGCTGTTGTCAGGTTTTGTTTTCCAAAATGCCAAAAATTGGGAGAAAATTCATCCAAACTTTTCTTCCCCATCCGTCCCCACCAGTCACTGTCTCCTGAGCCCCAAGTATGGATAAGTTGGGGTGACAGAGGCAGCAGAAGGAAAGAAAAGTCTCCCAAATCCATCTCCAAGAGGAACATCCTTTAGGATGGCCAAAAAACCCCCAGAAGAGACCTCAAGGTCCAATTCCAGAGAAACCAAACCTGGATTTGGGTGTCCCAGTGGGGAACTGGAAGTCGGACAAGGCCCAACCAGTGGGAAGAGGGGACAGGGTCTGTCCTGGGCAAAACTCCCCTGGATGAACCTGGCCCTTGGAAAAAGTGGGAAAGGGTCAGCAAAGACCCTGTTTGCCTGTGCAGTGTCCCCAGGGAATGTCACCCCCAAAGACCCACAGACCCCATGGGCTCCGGGCGAGGGAGGGGACTCAGGGAAGCGGAACAGGGAATTTTAGCTGGATGGATCCATGGGAAGGATTTCCCTCCTTCCCTGATATCCCATTCCCATCCCTCCTGCAGCTGCCGAGCTCCTGATCCAGCCCTCGGCGGAGGTGCCGGAGGGGACCGCGGTCACCCTGACCTGTGTGGGGACAGGGGACACGGTGGAGGAGCCGCTCTACACCTGGTACAGGAACGGCCGGCGGTTCCAGGAGAGCTCATTCCCGACCCTACAATTCCCGTCCGTCCGCGGGGATGACGCCGGTGCCTTCCAGTGCCAGGTCCGGAGCAGGAATGGCAGTGACACGTCGGAGGCTGTCCCACTCCGAGTGCTCTGTGAGTGTCCTGGGAATTCCAGAGGGTCCTGGGGCTGGGCTGGGGGTGTTCCCACCCCAAAGTTGCCCCCATCACCATCAGCCACAGCCAAGGAGCTCTTGGGTGGGAATGTGAGGAGGGTGAAAAATTCCCTTTGGCAGGTAAATCTGGGAGTTCGTGGGAGGAGGAATTTGGAGAATTCCCACCTTCCCGAGAATTTTAAGGACAAGAAATGTTTTAGGAGCAATAAATGGTCATAGAACCATGAATGGTTTGGGTTGGAGGGGACCTCAAAACCCTTCTCATTCCAACCCCTCTCCCCTTGGCAGGGACACCTCCCACTATCCCAGGTTATTCCAAACCCCATCCAACCTGGATGCTCAGGCAGCATTGGAAGCACCAATCCCTTGGATTCGGAGGGTTTTCCCAAAGGATCCAGCGGTGTTTTGTCCCTGGTTTGGGAGGGACCTCAAACCCATCTCATTCCAACCCCTCTTCCCTGGGAAGGGACACCTCCCACTAGACCAGGTCCAACCCGGATGTCCAAGAGTTTCACTGGAAGCACCAATCCCTTGGATTCGGAGGGTTTTCCCAATGGATCCAGTGGTGTTTTGTCCCTGGTTTGGGTTGGGAGGGACCTCAAAACCATCTCATTCCAACCCCTCTCCCCTTGGCAGGGACACCTCCCACTATCCCAGGTTATTCCAAACCCCATCCAACCTGGATGCTCAGGCAGCACTGGAAGCGCTGATCCCTTGAATTTCGGGAGTTTT
>NW_024580983.1:40005-42916 GCF_017639235.1 Corvus kubaryi
GCTCAGGCAGCACTGGAAGCGCTGATCCCTTGAATTTCGGGAGTTTTCCCAACCTCATGGATCCAGTTTTCCCCCACAGACCCCCCGAGGCAGCCAGCGCTGAGCTCATTCCTGCAGAGCCAGGGCGGGCACCTGGGCATCATCCAGTGCTCCGTGGAGAGCGATCCCGAGTCCAACCTCACCCTACGGAGAGGGGACAATGTCATCGCCTGCACCCGGGGCTGTCCCCAAGCCACCAACCCCAGGGTCCACGTCACCAGGTCCTACAACAGCCTGAAGGTGGAAATCAGGGATGTGGTGGTGGAGGATGAGGGGACTTATATGTGCCAGGCTGGGAATTCCCAAGGAAGCGCCAGCGCCACCGTGGATTTCCAGGCTGACAGTGAGTGGGGACAGGGGACAGGGGACAGAATTGTGGCATCTGGGAATGTTCTGGGAGGGGGGAGCGTGGGAAAGGAATGCTGGGGAAGGGGACAAGCTCAGGAGATGGTGAAAGGAGGAGCAGCAACGTCCCATGGAAATACCACATGTCCCTGAAATCCAGACACGGAGAGTCCTCCATGGGACCTGGGCTGTCCCTGGGATGTCCCTGGGCTGGTGGCACTGCCAGGCTCAGAGCTGTCCCCACCATGGCACCATGGGAACAGCTGGACTTTGCCCTCTGGAGGAGCCACGATGTCCTTTGGTGCCTTTGGGGGTTGTCACCCCAGCGTTGACACCACACCCCGTTTCCTCCTGCCTGCAGCCGCCAATGTCACCGTGTCCCCGTCCCCCACCGTGCTGGAGGGTGACAATGCCACCCTCACCTGTCACCTGAGCAGTGGCTCCCCGGCTGTCCCCAACGTCACCTGGTACCACAACGGGCAGCAGATTGCTGAGGGCTCGGCCACCTCGCTGGTGCTGCGGCCGGTGGCCAGCAGGGACGCCGGGCTCTACCGGTGCCGGGCCAGCACCGCGGGCGGCAGCCGGAGCTCTCCCGGTGTCCTCCTGGATGTGCTGTGTGAGTACCTTCCCTTTCCCTTTCCCTTTCCCTTTCCCTTTCCCTTCTCTTCCTCTTTTCCCTTTCCTCTTTTTCTTTCCCTTTGCCTTCCCTTTTTTCCCTTTTTCCTTTTTCCCTTTTTCACTTTCCCCTTCCTTTTTACCATTTCCCTTCCCTATTTCCCCATTTCCCCATTTCCCCTTTCCCTATTTCCCCATTTCCTCATTTCCCCATTTCCCCTTTTCCCCTTTTCCCCTTCCTCTTTCCTTTCCCTTTTCCTTTCCCTTTTCTCTCTTCTCTTCTTTTCTCTCTTCTCTTCTCTTCTCGTCTCTTCTCTTCTCTTCTCTTCTCTTCTCTTCTCTTCTCTTCTCTTCTCTCCCCTTCCCTTTTCCCCTTTTTCCCTTTCCCCCTTTCCCTTTCCCTTCCCCTTCCCCTTTCCCTTCCCTCCCATCCCCTCCCAGAACCCCAGAGCAGCGACCGCTCCCCAGGACCTCTCTCCCACCGGCATTCCCGGCCTCTCACCCCATTCCCTCCCCTCAGACCCCCCTCGGGACCCTCTCCTGAAGGCATTCCTGGAGGCCGAGCAGGGCTCCCTGGCCATCTTCCAGTGCTCCGTGGCCAGCAACCCCCCAGCCCAGCTGGCCCTGCTCCGGGACCAGGAGCCAGTGGCCACCAGCGCTGGTGGGAGCAGCCCACGGGTCACCGTCTCCACTGTCCCCAACTCGCTGCGGGTGGAGATCCGGGAGGTGACGCCGGCGGACGATGGCAGCTACCGGTGCCTGGCCACCAACGCGCACGGCTCCGCGGAGCGGCGGCTGTACCTGCGCGTGCAAGGTGGGGAGCGCGGGATTCAGGGATGGGAGCAGCCCATCCCATGGGAATGACCACGTGTCTGCACTCCCAGTGCCACCAGATCCCTCCCAGTACCACCAGATCCCACCCAGTGCCACCAGATCCCTCCCAGTATCACCAGATCCCACCCAGTGCCACCAGATCCCTCCCAGTGCCATTCCCTGCCCGTATTCCAACACCTCAGCCCTGGGCATCTCCAGAAGGAGTTGGGGACACTCTAAGGGGGACAGGGAGCACCAGTGTCACCTCGGAGCTGCCCCAAATCCTTGGACAGAGAGGGAATATCCCATCCCCAGATTATGGAAGTGATGAGGGGACACTGGCAGTGCCGAGCTCTGCCCTGTCCCCTCTGAGCTGGCACTGTCCCTGCTCCAGCCACCCGAGTCCTGATCTCGCCATCCTCGGAGGTGCTGGAAGGTGACAACGTGTCCCTGACGTGCCAGGTGGCCGGAGAGCCACCGGGTGACACCGTCTACTCCTGGTACAAGGACAGCAAGTGGCTCCAGGAGGGCCCTGACAGTGTCCTGGTGCTGTCCCGTGTCACCAGCGCTGCCACCGGGCTCTACCACTGCCGGGCCCGGGGCCCTGCAGGGACCAGCGCGTCCCCCGCTGTCACCCTGCAAGTCTGGTGTGAGTGGGACCCGCAAGGGAATCCAAGAGGGGGAATTAGGTGGGATGGGATGGGATGGGATGGGATGGGATGGGATCCATGGGATGGGATGGGGTGGGGTGGGATGGGATGAGATGGGATGGGGATGGGATGGGATGGAATGGGATGGGATGGGATGGGATGGGATGGGATGGGATGGTGGGATGCTGTGTGATGGGATGGTGCCAGTGGATGGTGCCAGTGGGATGGCACTGGTGGGATGCTTCAGATGGCATGATAACAATGGAATAGTGCTGGGATGGGATGGTGCCAGGATGGGATGGTGCTGGGCTGGGATGGTACCCATGGGATGGTGCTGGGATGGGATGAGGCTGGTGGAATGGTGCCGATGGGATGGTGCTGGGATAGGATGGTACCACTGGAATGGTGCCAATGGGATGGAGCTGATGGGATGGAGCTGATGGGATGGT
>NW_024580983.1:42926-50703 GCF_017639235.1 Corvus kubaryi
ATGGTGCTGATGGGATGGAGCTGATGGGATGGAGCTGATGGGATGGTGCCGATGGGATGGAGCTGATGGGATGGAGCTGATGGGATGGTACCACTGAAATGGTGCTGATGGGATGGAGCTGATGGGATGGTGCCAATGGGATGGAGCTGATGGGATGGTGCCGATGGGCTGGTACCACTGGAATGGTGCCGATGGGCTGGCACCACTGGAATGGTGCCGATGGGCTGGCACTGGGCTGGACACCATCCCCTCTCTGGGTCCCGGAGCTCTCTGGGTGCAGCCTCGAGTCTCTCCCACCCTCCCGGGCAGACCCCCCGCGAGTGCCAGTGCTCAGCACCTTCCTGGAGCCTCCGTTGGGACAGCGCGGCATCCTGGAGTGCTCCGTAGACAGCTCCCCGCCGGCACAGCTGGCCCTCTTCAAGGACGGGGCCCTGGTGGCCTCCACGGTGCTGTCACCACCTGTGCCACGGCTCAGTGTCACCTCGGCCACCAATGTGCTCCGTGTCCGTGTCCAGCCTGTGCTGCTGCAGGACGAGGGTGAATACCAGTGTGTGGCCACCAACGCCCACGGCAACGCCAGCGCTGCTGGGAACTTCTCCGGAGGCGGTGAGTCCCTGGGAATGGGAATAGGGTGGGGATGGGAATGGGATGGGAAGGGGGTGGACAGTTTCAGGCAGTGGGGAGAATGATGGGGTTGGGGTTATGGTGAGGAGGTGAAGGAATGGGGGAGGATGGGAATGGGGGAGGGAGGGAGGGTGGAGAGCGGCTGGAATGGAATGGACAGGATGAAAACGGAAAAAAAATGGGGGAAATCCGGGTTGATGGGGATGGAGGTGTTCCCAGAGAGCTGCAGGTGTTCCCAGAGAGCTGCAGGTGTGGCAAAGGGACACGGCTCCTCTTGGATGTGATGTCCACCCATGACACCGCCCTGGCTGCCATCACCCCAGGAATCATGGAACGGTTTGGGTTGGGAGAGACCCTAAATCCCATCAATCCCACGCCCTGCCATGAGCAGGGATACATTCCATCATCCCAGGCTGCTCCAAACCCCATCCAACCTGGCCTTGGACACTTCCAGGGATGGGGCATCCCAAATAAATCCACGGGAACACCACAGGAATGGTGTCACCTGTGCGTTGTGGTGGCCATCCCCACTTTTTACTCTCCTGCAACTCCCTGACTTTCTCCACCCCACAAAGTGCAGGATCACCACGTTTTCCTTCCTTCCTGTGCAGCCGCCCGTGTCTGGATTTGGCCATCCCCGGACGTGCAGGACGGGGACGCGGCCACCCTCACCTGCGCTGTGGCGGGCGGGGCCCAGGATGTGCTGAGCTACACCTGGTACCGGAACCAGGTGTGGCTGGGCACCGGCTCTTCCCAAAATCTCACCTTCCATGGGGTCACCACCTCCGACGCCGGCTCCTACCACTGCTCCATACACACCCCAGCCCGGAACTACAGTGCCACCCCTGCCACCCTCAACGTGCTCTGTGAGTCCCCAGGGGCAGCTTCGTGTCATTTGTGTCGTGGTGTCACCTCTCAGTCAGTCCCCTTGGCTGGAGAGATGGGGGCAGCAAGGCCTGGCTTAATTTGGGGGGTTCATTAATTAGGGGAGCTCAAGAAGTGTATCCCAGGGGATAATTAAGCCGAGTTTTACACCCCAAACCTACCCCCATGCCACCCCCAGAACCTTCTCCAAGTTTCCTTGTTCTCCACACCAAAGCAGGCAGGAAAATCCTTGGCTTTCAGAAATTAATGCCGGATTTAGGGTTCTTTTTTTTATCCCTGATTGGGAAAATGAAAACCAGATTTTGGTTAAAAAAAAAATGGGGAAAAAATGTAGCTGCGAGTCAGAAGAGGAGATTTCTTTTTTTCCCCTTTTTTATGAGAAAAAGATGGTGTTAATTTAAAAATCTTCGTGGTGAACGTGGGATGGAGGCCCTGGAACCTGGGGAATCCCTTGGATGAAGGGGCTGGAGCCCCAGGAGTGGCTGAGAGAGCTGGGAAAGGGGCTCAGCCTGGAGAAAAGGGGGAATGAAGGGGAGATCTTCTGCATCTCCACAACTCTCTGACGGGAGGGGGGCAGGAACAACAGACAGGACAAGGGGGAACGGCCTCAAGTTATGCCAGGGAAAGTTTGGGTTGGATATTGGGAAAATTCCTCTTGGAAAGGGCAGTGGTGGAGTCCCCATCCTTGGGATGTGGCACTTGGGGGCACGGTCAGCGGTGGCCTGGGCAGTGCTGGTGGAACTGTCGGACTCGATGAGCTCAGAGGGCTTTCCCAACCCAACCAATTCCACGATTATCCTATTATCCATGTTTTCCCGACCCCATTCCCATCCCGCAGACCCCCCCAGGAACCTGCGGCTGCAATCCTTCGTGGAGAGCAGCCAGGGGACGGCCACCATCCTGCTCTGTGTTGTGGACAGCCACCCCCCGGCCCAGCTCACCCTGCTCAGGGGGGGACACCCGGTGGCCTCCAGCCCCCCCAGAGGAGGTGACACCCCCCGGCAGAGCATCCGCGTGTCCTCCTCTCCCAACGCGCTGCGGTTGGAATTCCGGGAAGCCTCCGAGGAGGATGAGGGCGAGTACGAGTGCCAGGCACAGAGCCCCCTCGGTGTGACCCGCGCGTCCCTCACCCTCCGGGTACAAGGTGAGGAGGGGGACAACAGGTTGGGGACACACCCAGCTGTGGCATTGAGGGGTGCAGGACTGGGGGTACCCAATTTTGGGGAGGGGGCAGAGAGGCGTGGAGGTGGTGATTGGGCACGCAGGGTGAGAACCCACCGCTCTGAATTTGGGGCCTGCCCCCAACTCCTCTTCACTCCCCGCAGCCACCAGGGTGCTGGTGCGACCATCGGCCGAGGTGCCGGAGGGGACAGAGGTCACCCTGACCTGCCAGGCCCCTCCCGCGCAGCCAGGGACCCTCTACACGTGGTTCAAGAACGGGCAGTGGGTGACAGAGGGACCCGAGCCCTCGCTGCGGCTCCGCGGCCACCGCTCGGACGCGGGGCTCTACGGCTGCCAGGCGGGCCGGGGGCTCCGCGCCCCCCCTGCCGCCCTCGCCGTGCTCTGTGAGTGAGGGGCGACAGCTCCGGGGGTCGGCGAGGGGACACCCCGACACGCCACCCCCGCGGGGATGGCGCTGCCCGGTCTGTGTCGCCACCCCGCGACACGCGGCGACAGCGCAGCCCCTCCTTGGAGGGGTCACTTGCCCCGCGTGGCTCCCCCGTCGCCCGGCGGGCTGTGGGGGGACACGCGCTGTCCTTGTCGCCGCAGATGCTCCTCAGGAGCCCCGCTTTGTGGCGCTGGTGGAGCCCCGCGGGGGGCGACAGGCGGTGCTGCTCTGCTCGGCCGACGGTGTCCCCCCGCCGGACATCGCCGTGAGCAGGGGACAAGGCCACCCACCCCTGGCCACCACCCGCGGCCCTTCTGACCCCCGCTTCGAGGTCCGGGCCACCCCCAGCACGCTGCGGGTGGAGATGTTGGGGCTGGATCTTGGGGACGCGGGGCTCTACTGGTGCTCGGCCACCAACAGCCGCGGCACGGCGGCCGCGTCCCTGCGGCTGGACGTGAGAGGTGAGGCGTCCCCGAGTGCCCAGCTGGGGTTATCCCAATGGGAACGGCGCTCTGGGAGCATTCCTTGAGTCCCCAATGTCCTTTCTCAGGGGTCACGGTGACGGTGGAGCCCTCGCAGGAAGTCGCCGAGGGCACCAAGGCCACCGTGAGCTGTTTGGCCACCGCGTGGGGGGACAAAGGTGTCAACTACACGTGGTACCGGGATGGGCGGTGGCTTCGGGAGGGACCATCCGGCTCCTTCATCCTTGGCCACGTGTCCAGTGCCGATGCCGGCTCCTACCAGTGCCAGGCCAGCGGGACGTGGGGCACGGCCACCTCCGTCCCCGTCAGCCTCAGTGTCCTCTGTGAGTGTCCTCCGGTGTCACCAAGCAGGACAAAGCCCAGGACACGCTGGGTGTCCCCAGCCCGTGCCACTTGTGTCACCTCCGCGTTTCCTCCTCCTGCCCTGCTCCTCTCCCTTTGGGGATTTCGAGTCTTTTTTAGTTGGATTTGGAACCAAAATGCTCCAAAACTGAGGAATTCTCTGGTTGGGTGTGGAACAAGGGGCTGGGGAGTGTGGGAAGCCACCAGCACGGGGATGCATGGGTTGGGGATGATCCAGGATGGAGAAGGGATGAGTTAGGAAGCTCTTGGTGACCCAGGGAAGGGGATTTGGGGTTTTTTTTTAGGATTGACCCTTCAGAAGTTGGATTTGGATCCAAAAAGCTCCAAGTTGGGGGATTTTCCAGCTGGGAGTGGGACCAAAGAACTGGAGAAGGTGTGAAGCCTCCAGCCCTGGATAATATGGGATGGAGGAGGGATGCGTTAGGAAGCTTTGGGGAAGGGGACTTTGGGATTTTTTCTGGGATTGGACCCTCAAAAGTTGGATTTGGATCCAAAAAGCTCCAAGTTGAAGGATTTTCCAGCTGGGTTTGGGAGCAAAGGGCTGGAGAGGATGCGATGATGGTCCAGGATGGAGAAGGGATGAGTTAGGAATCCCCTTGGCGACTGGGGAAAGGGGATTTGGGGTTTTTATAGGATTGGCCCCTCTAACGTCAGATTTGGAGCCAAGAAGCTCCAAGTCGGGGGGATTCTCCAGCTTTGGGGTGCTAAAACAAGGACTGGAGAGGGTTTGCATCCCCCAGCCCTGCGATGAGCAGGATGGGACAGATCCAGGGATGCTTTAAACCACTTTTGGTGGCCACCTAGGCCAGCTGGGGGCCGTCCCACTCTCCCTGTCCCACTGCCACCCTCCCTGTCCCTTCACAGACCCTCCCCGGGCCGTCTCCGTGAGCACCTTCCTGGAGAACCGCAGCGGGCGCGGGGCCATCGTGTCGTGCACGGCCGACAGTCACCCACCCTCCTCGCTGGCCCTGTACCACCAGGGCCACCTCCTGGCCACCAGCCTGTCCCCCGCTGCCACCCCGGGGGTCCGGGCCATCCCCTCGCACAACGCCCTGCGCGTGGAGCTGGTGGGGACAGGGGCTGGGGGACGCTACGTCTGCGTGGCCACCAACGCCCTGGGCAACACCACGGCCAGCGCCGACTTCGATGTCCACAGTGAGTGGGGCCGGACCCTCTGCAGGTCCATGGGAATCCCCCCACCCAAAAAAAAAACCATCCCTGGAAGTGGGAAATGGAATGGGATGGCGCTGGAGGGTCCAAATTGAGGGAGGAGGTGGCTTGGGGCCTGTCCCCGGGGGACACCCACCTTGCCAGGGTGCCAAAGGGTGTCATCCACTTTGACTGTCACCCCAGTGTCCCCTTCACCCCTTTTGGGGGACACCCCGAGGTCACTGACCCCGCTCTGTCCACAGCTCTCAGCCACCTACGGACCTTCACCATCCTGGCCTGGCTGCTCATGGCCATCATGGCCGTGGGCATCGTGGCCCTGCTGGCCGTGAAGGTGTGGCCCAGGTGATGTCCTGGAGGGGTGGGGTGGGGGGACAGGGATCACAAGATGACACAGGGACCCCGGGGTCAAGGGACAGGGACTCTGGGGTGAGGGGACAGGGACCTTTGTGTGGGGACAGGGATTCTGAGGTGGGGAGATGGGGATCTGGGGTGGCACAGGGACCCCGCGGTCAGGGGAGAGAGACCCCGGCATCAGGACAAGGACCTTGGTGTCGGGACAGGGACGCCGGGGTGGGAGAGGGACCCCCGGGGTCAGGGGACAAGGGACTCTGGCATCAGGACAGGGACCCCAGAGTCGTAGGACAGGGATGTCAGGGTGGTGGGACAGTGACCCTGGCATTGTCACAAGGACCCCGGGGTGGTGGCACCTGGCCCCAGGGCTGAACCAGCCCCTGGCAGCTCTCCGTGCTCCCTTCCAGGATCAGGAAGTTGCGGAGCTGGTCCGGTGCCGAGGACACCCTGGAGCTGAGGAGCAAACAGGAGCTGCCACAGGTGGGGACCTCGGTGGGGACAGCGCTGGGGACATCAGTGGGGCCAGCTCTGGCGTCCCCTGAGCTGCCAGGGGGTCCCTTCCGGGAATCTGTGGTGTGGGAATGGGATGTGGATCCAGGATCCAGCCCAGCCCGACTGCCCCGTGGTGCCACCACAGCCGTGGCTGGAGGTGATGAAGGGACAGGAGGGGCAGAGCCTCCTGGGGACCCCAAATCCCTGTCCCAGCCTCATTCCAGGGGGTTTCCATGGCACAGATGGATGCTGACCCCTCCAGGGATGCTCCTCAGTCCCCATGGAGTGTCCCAGTCATGGGTAGGGTGTCCCCAGCCATGGACAGGGTGTCCCCAGCCACCCCCAACCTTTTCCAGGTGGATGGAGCATCTTGACCTGGCGGCTCTTGGATCCCAGACCAGCTGTGCCGCTGGAATTTCCCAATCCTGGCTGGATCCAGGGATTCCCCCAGCCCCATTCCAGCCCTTCGTCCCTTCCTGATGGATTCTGGTCACCACCACCACCACCTCACGTGCCAGGCACCGGTGACAGCTCCAAGCTGGGAAATCCCGGGAAAACAGTAAAATCAAACCTCCCGGTGCTGGGAACATCCTGTTTGTCACCACCGTGCCCCTGTCCCTTTTCCCTGCCATCCATCCTGGTGTCCCCTTGGAGAGGGGAACAGAGGGGTCTCCAGGCCACCCGTGTCCCCTCGATGCCCGGGATGAGGGGATCTGGGGCTGGGGCCAGTGGCAGCTGGGCCGTGTCCCCTCTGGCCGTGTCCCTGTTGCCATTAGAGGTCACTCTGCGGCCACCTTGCAACTGGACACTGCCTCGGCTGCAGGGATGGGGCTTTGGAATACGGAGATGGAGCTTCCCGGGAATGGGGGGGCTTTGGGGTTGGGGGCTCCTGTGGGTTTTTAATCCCCTTTCTCCGCCCGTTCCGCTGCCAGAGCAGGATGCTGGGCTGTCCCCATCTTTGTCACTGTTCTTGTCCCCCTCCCTGTCACCGTCCCGTCCCTGTCACCATTCCTGCCCTTGTCCCTGTCCTAATCCCTGTCCCCATCCCCTGCCCTGGTCCTCGTTCCCATCTCCATCTCTTTACCCATCCCCATTCCCAGTCCCAGTCCCATCCCCGTCCCCTGTCCAGCACGGCCGGCAGGGTGGTGGCAGGGTCACCAGCAGGGTGGCAGGGTGGTGACAGCGTGCTGCCAGGCTGGTTGGTGACAGCGTGGTGGTGACAGGGCGGCGTCACCAACCCTCCCCCCATCCCAGCGCCGCCTCCTCGCCGCGATCCCTGCGAGCATCGAGGGGCAGCGGGGTCAAACTTTGTCACCTGCGTCCGGCTGGTGACAAAGGTGACCCGGCCGCTCCCTCCCTCAGGCTGGGAGTCACCTTTCCAAGGACCCCCCGCTCCCGAGCTGCCACCCCCAGCGCCACCACCCCGCGTCCTCCTCGGCCACCTGCGCCCTCCGAGCCCCCGGCGCCGATCCCGCCCCTCCTCCTCCCGCTTTCCCGGCCTGGAGTTCAGGAATTCCAGCCTGGATCCCCCGTGGAGCGGGATCGGGGTGGATGTTGGGGGCTGCCGAGCCCACAGAGGGAGCTGGGAGAGATTCCAGGGGGGGATCCCGGTGCTGGGAGGCTCAGGGAGAGGGGTTTGGGGTTGATCTCACCGGTTATAGGGTCTCCATCCAACCTGGAGCAATGGGGACAGGCTGGGATGGGGCAGAGCCGAGGCTTTGCTCCGGCGATCCTAAACCTCTCCAGAGGGGCTGGGAAAGGTGGGGAGCAGCCGGGAGCGGGGATTGGGGTGCCTGGGTGC
>NW_024580983.1:65703-68385 GCF_017639235.1 Corvus kubaryi
GGGGGGGGGGGGCTCCCTCCCATCCCCCCCGCCCAGCCTTGCCTCCTCTCTCCCTCTCCCCCCGCGTCTCTCTCTGCCTCCTGATGTTTGATCCCGCCGCGGCGCCCGCAGGGATGAGCGATGGAGGGGCCGAGCCCGGCGGGAGCCCCGTGCTGCTGGCCGAGCCCGCGGCCACCGGGCGGGCCCGGGAGAAGGCGCCGACCCGGCCGGAGCTGGAGGGCGCCCTGCGCGCCGGCGGCGGCGGCGGCGGAGCCGGCGGCGGCTTCAAGGACATCCCGGGAACGTCGGCGGTCAGCCCCGGCTCCTCCAAGCAGTGCGCCCCGGACACCGAGAGCCCGTCGGGGACCGGCGAGGCGGATTACTGCCGCCGCATCCTGGTGCGAGGTACGGGCACGCTCCCCGCTCCCCGCTTCCCCGGCCGGCAGCTCCCGCTCCGGGGATGGGGCATCCCCGACACCGCTTCCAGCGCATCCCGGGCGCTCCCGGGCGCTTCCCGCCTGCGACCTCCGGCCTCCCGGCCCCGCCGCTTGTGCCCCGGCTCTGCTGCGTGCGGCACGGACCGGGCCCGCTGCCCCAGCCCGGCTCCGCCGGCAGCGGGCTGGGAGCGGGGCCGTGCCCAGCGGGCGGCCGGGAGGGCTCCAGGGGAACAGCCCCGGGGTCACGGAACCCCCGGGCCGGCGGAGCCCCGCGGGGGACGCGCGGGCGGCGGCAGAGGGGGGACAGCATCGGCTCGGCGTTGGAAGCGATGTCGCAGGAGAAAAGCGTCACGGAGCGGCGGCGGGCGAGGGGGGGTTTATTATTATTTTTTTTTCCCCTTTATAATATCACCGGCTCGGCCCCGGCTGGGGCTCGGCGTTCCCCGGAGCCGCCGCGTCCCCCGTCCCGCATCCCCGCATCCCGCCCCGCCGCCCGCGCTCAGTCCCCGCCGGCCCGGGGCTCGCCGGGACCACTTCTGGCTTGTGGCGAACCCCGAGAAGTTTGGGGAGCCCTGGTGCCGGTGTCGCAGGCGGGCGGGTCCCGAGCGCTCCGCGGCTCCGGGATCCCGGGGATGCTCCGAGTCGCCGCCGCTCCTCCGGAGCCCGGGGCAGCTCGGCGGCCGCTCGGCGATCAGGGCCGAGGCCTCCCGGTGCCCAGCACAGCGCTCGGGCAGCGCGGCAGGGACCGGAGCGGCGGCCGTGACCTCCCTCCTCACCACCGCGGGGGCGGCGAGGACCGGAGCCGGGTCCGTGTTCCATCGTTATCCCGGGCTCGGGCATCCCGGGAAAGTGCCCCGCCGCTCACCGAAGCCTCTTTCGGGGTTGTCGCGATAGGCGCCCTTCGCCGACAGCCCGGTTGTCCCCCCAGTCCGAGCCGGGGACAGCGGCCGAGCAGCGGGCAGCGCTCGGGGACGAGCCCCGGGGTCCCGCCCGTGGTGTCCCCGAGTCCCCGGGGGTCGCCGAGCGGGGCCGCCGCCGGTCCCGCCCGGGTCAGGCTGGGGTCAGGCCTCTCCTGCACCGGTTTCAGCCCTGCCGAGGCCGCCCCGACGGTGCTGGCACCGGGAGAGGGGCGGGGGTCGGTGCCCAAGGCCGGGGCAGGTTCTGCGCTCCCGCCGGCCCCGGGGACCCTCACGGGGAGCGCCCGGTTTCACCATCTTGCTGCAGCCGCCACGGTGCGGACAAAATGGTGGCGAGGAGAAAACGCCGCAAATCACCGGGATTGAGCCCAAATGAAGCGGGGGGCGACGTGGCGGGGCCACCCGGGCTGCGGGGACACGGGGCCGCCGGTCCCCACCCGCCCCGGCCGCGGTGCCGCAGCCGGGCAGGGCCGGGGCCGAGCAGCGGCTGGGCCCAGGCGGAGCCTCCCGGTGGGTTTTGTGTAAAGCGGGAAGCTCAAAGGTTTATTTTTATGTTTGCAAATATATTTTTTTTTTAATATTTTGAGTTCCGCCCTCGCTGCCTGCCCGGGGAAAGGGCCCCCGACAGCCCCGGCCCCGGTGAGGAGCGGCTGCCACGGAGCTGCCGCCAGCCCCGGTGCCGCCCCGGTGCTCGCCCGCGGTGCTTTCGGTGAAGTCGGGGGTCCTGGTGACCCTCTCACATCGGCGGGGTCCTCTCGGGGTCTCGGTCCGCTCGCCGGTCCCACGATACCGGGGATGGTCCGTGCGGGACGGAGCCTCCCGGTCACCTCCCGGGCACCTCCCGGTCACCTCCCGGCCATCCCGGTCTCGTCGCGGGTGGTTCCCGGGGATAAACGGGACGAGAACTCGGCAGCCGAGGGACCTGGGCAGTCCTGGGGCCGGTCCCGCTGTCACCACGGCCACTGCAGCCCCACGGGGCTGAGGACACATCCCGGGGTGCTCGCCTCGTTCCTCCCGGCGCTGGCCCAGCGCTGGGCCCGGTGGCCACAGAGCACACGGAGGAACCCCGGTGGCGTTCGGGGGCGCTGGGAAGGGCTGCGCGTTTCTCTGCCCCCGAGGTGCCACCATGGGCACCCCATGGCACGGAGGGGACATGCTGGGAGCTGGCAGAGGGGGTGTGCACCCTAAAAGGTCCTGGCAGCTGTGTTGGTGCAGAGCCCAGGTGGGCACGGGGTGTCCCTGTGCCAGGGTGGGGTGTCCCTGTGGATATGGGGGTGCGTGGGGTGTCCCTGTGCCACGAAAAGGTGTCCCTGGGGATTTGGGTGTCCTCTGCTCTTTTGGGGGATTTC
>NW_024580983.1:68485-78292 GCF_017639235.1 Corvus kubaryi
GATAACAATAAATAATGCCGGGGCTGCCGGATCCAAGGCCGCAGCTGCGCCCTCGGCGTCCCCCCCCGTGTCCTGGCTCCAGTGCCACCAGGTGTACCCCGGTCGCCAAGAGCAGGATGTGTCACCGCGGCCTCGCCAGCGAATCCCAGGCCTGTGGAACCCCTCGGGCGGTCCTGGCAGGACTGGGAAGTGTTGGGGCTCCAGGATGGGAAAAGGTTCTCAGGACGGGGTTCCCAAAGCTGGAATGGGGGGCACGGCCTGAGCACCCCAAAACCTACACTGGGGAAGGTCAGCAGGGCTGCGACCACGGGTTTGGTGTCTCCTGTGCCGCGCTGGCACCGTGGCCGTGCCCTTTTCCCTGCCCTCCCTCCGGAGCCGCTCCAGCTGCGGGGGGATAACAATAAATAATGCCCGAGCTGACGCCGAGGGCGCAGCTGCGGCCTTGGATCCGGCAGCCCCGGCATTCCCGGCTGTTGTTGTGCTGGGGCCGTGGCGTGGGCACGGACGTGGGCACGGATGCGGGCACGGGAGTGCGGACGTGGCCCGAGAGTCGTCGCCGCCTCGGCTCTTCCCACACAAAATGGTTCCCGGCGCCCTGATCCCGCCGGAAAAGCCGCTGATCCGCCTACAACCCCTTTCCTTCCCGGCAGCTCCGCGCCAACCTGTGGGGTTTGGGGTTTGGGGTGTGGGTCTGGTGCCACCACACCCTGTGCCACGCCACTTGTCCCCAGGACTCCTTCGGTGCCACGTTCCGGGAAAGCGCCTCGGCCGTGTCCCGCTGCTCCGCAGTGGGGAAGCGGATCTGGGATTGGGGTCCCTTTCCCAAATCGGTGTTTGGTCCCCATTGCCACCATCCCGGTGCCGGATCCACCACCCTCATCCCAGCTCCTTCATCCTCATCCCGGCTCTGCCGAGCCTGTGGCAGTGCCACCATTCCCATCCCAGCGCCACCGCCCCCATCCCATCCCGATCACCCCATTCCCAGCTCCATTGCCCCATTCCCGGCTTCTCCTCGCTGTTTTCCTCCTTCCTACCCCAGGAATTTTATAATCCCTTCATTCCCGACTCAGCCGGAGGGAGGGAGAGCCGTTGACTTCCAACCGGGATCCCTCCGGAATTGGGATCGAGCATCCCAAAATCAGGGCCTGGCTTGGGGCTGCTCTCTTGGAGTGACTTCCTGGCTGGATTTTAACCCTCTGGAAAAGCCCCTGGAAGCTTTGCAGGGAGGGCTCACCCAAACCAGTTCAGCACTGGTGCTACTGGAGCTCGAGGAGAGTCAGGATTTTGGGATCTAGTAAGACCCCGGAGGACGATTCTCAAGGCTCATTCTAATTCCTGGGAGCTGGGACAGAATTCCTGTTGATTTTTTTGGTCGAGTTCGTTGTTTTCCAGTGGGAAGCGAAGCCACGGAGGCTCCTCCGGAGTGGCCACGAGCCGCTTCCCACGGCCTGGGATGAAGCCGAACCCTCCGGCTTTTCTTTCCCGAAATATTCCCAACCTCGTAGAATCCATGGCCGGGAGCAGCTCGGTGCCAACAGCACTTCCCAAACTTGTCCTTTAATAGAAAACCACCCCAAAATGGAAGCTGAGCTTTCCAAGGGAATATTCCCTCCATGAGGATAATTCCAGAGGGATGGGAATTGTAATAGAGGGGAATTTTTTCAGTATTGCCAAGGAAGGAGAGAAATTTAAAATTATATAAAAATTATATGAAAATTATATGAAAATTATATGAAAATTATATTTAAAAAATCTTTAATTCCAATTCTTCCTTGGCATAAATTTCCTTTTTGCTCCTGGCTTTCCGAACTATTATTTCCAGCATGAAATGCTCCGTTTTCCAAAAAAACTTTCTGGCTTCTATTTATGTCTTTAAAAAATCCTAATTCGTGGAGATTTGTCGTCTTTCCCTAAATATTTATAAACTCAACACATTTGGGGCCAGAGGGCAGAACCAAACCATGACTTAACTCCAGCTTGTGGGATTTCCATGGATACCCTGCATCCAGCCGCTCTTTAATTCCATTTATTCACCTTTTTTCCCCAATAACCGGATTTTTTTAGATTTTTGGACCCCTTCCTCCATTTTTTTCCCCTCGCAACCGTGGGAATTTTTTTTTTCCCCTCACGGTTCTCCCCGTTTCCCCCACAGATGCCAAAGGGACCATCCGGGAGATCGTGCTGCCCAAAGGGTTGGACCTGGACCGGCCCAAGCGGACGCGGACGTCCTTCACGGCGGAGCAGCTCTACCGCCTGGAGCTGGAATTCCAGCGCTGCCAGTACGTGGTGGGCCGGGAAAGGACGGAGTTAGCCCGGCAGCTCAACCTCTCCGAGACGCAGGTGAGACCCGTGGTGGCACCTCCGGGCTGGGGACACCGCGGTGGCCGTGTCCCCAAGCCGTCGGACGCGCGGAGCGAGGGGACGACGGGACGCGCGCGGTGTTTTCCCGCTGATGGTTTTCCACCATCCCGTCCTTGGAATGGTTGGAATAGAGTTGGGGACAACCCTGAGGGGTCTGTGGGGGACGCCCTCGCTGGTGGTGTCCCCTCAAATGTCCGACAAAGGGTCAAGGGGAGGTTGGAGATGGCTTGGAGTAATCTGGGGTCGGGAAAAGTGTCCCTGGATGAGTTTTGAGGTCTTTTCCAACCCATTCCATGATCCCGTGAAAAGTGGGAAGAGGAAGGAGAGGGGGTGACAGCAGTGGGACTTTGTGGGATTGGGATGGGTGGGAGGTGCTCCCCCTTTTCCTGCGCCCCAATCCCGGCGGGATGGGGGTGTCGCTGGAATTGGGCCTGGATCTCTTCTCCATCGCCTTCCTTGGATGATGGGGAGGGATTTTCCTGGTTTTCCTGCGCTGGGGAGATCTGGGAGAATGGATCGGGTGAGCTCCGAGGTCGGTGCCTCTGATGGGGTCGTAATGGTTTTGGGCTTAGAAATTTGTAATTAAAGAGTAATAATTAGTAATTGAATAATATTAATAATAATATTTCTAGAAAATATTCGTATTATTGATATTATTATAATAATGATGAATATTCTGCCCTGTCCACCCCTTCCCTGCCGCGTCTGGCAACAGCGTCGCTTCCCTCCATTCACCTAGGAAAGAATTCCAATTTTTCCGACCCTTTTTATGGAATAAACCCATCCCAGGCTCTGAGGGGTGGGATTTGGGGAGATCCTGCTGCTGGGCGAGGGGAAAATCGGCATTCTGGGATTTTTTTGGTGGCGGAGTAGGGTGAGAAGGAGGATTTCGGGTGGGATTCGGCCGTGACAGAAGTGGCCTTGGATGCCTCTTCCCGGGGTCCCAGTGTCACCTCCATGGAGCTGGGAGTGACACAGGTGGGCTTGGCCGTGTCACCCCGCGGGAACGGCTTTGTCCCCGGCACAGGCAGCTGGTGAAGGGTCCCTCTTCTTGGAGTCCCTCTTCCTGGGGTCTCTCTTCCCGAGATTTCTCTTCCCGGGGTCCCAGTGTCACCTCCATGGAGCTGGGACTGTCACGGGTGGGCTCGGCCGTGTCACACTGCGGGAAGAGCTTTGTCCCGCTGGTGAGGGGCCCCTCCTCCCGGTGTCCCTCTTCCTGAGACCCTTCTCCTCGGGATTCCTCTTCCCGGGATCCCTCTTCCCGAGGTCTCTCCATGGAGCTGGGACAGTCACGGGTGGGCTCAGCCGTGTGGGAGCAGCTTTGTCCCCCGGCACCGGCAGCCAGTGCAGGGTCCCTTTCCCAGTGTCCCTTTTCCCACTGTGTCACCTCCACAGATCCACGAGGGACCGTGGAAAGCAGGAGCACAGGATTCCAGGGAGCTGGGAACCACACTGGGGTCCCTTTTCCCGGGATTCCTCTCCTGGAGTCCCCTGGGTCACCTCCACAGAGCTGGGAGTGACGGGGGTGGCCTTGGCCGTGCCGTGACAAGGGACAAGCTGTGTGTCCCTGGTGGGATCCCTTTTCCCAAATCCCTTTTCCCAAATCCCTTTTCCCAAATCCCTTTTCCCAAATCCCTTTTCTCAAATCCCTTTTCCCGAATCCCTCCTCCCAAATCGTTCTTCCCAAATCCCTCTTCCCAAGATCCCTTTTCCCAGGGTCTCTCCATGGGCTTGGCAGAGTTTGTCCCCGTGACCAGCAGGGACATGAGGCTGTGCCCAGCAGGGTGCCAGGGTTGAGAGGGCACAGCCTTTCCTTAGGGATGAAATTCCCGTCTTTCCCGCTACTTTGGAGCCTCGCTGCTGCCTTCATCCCTGGGTGAGAAAATTCCCACCCCGTGGGCCGGGCACTGTCGCTTCTCCTCTGCTCTCCCCTTTCCCTCACCCTTTTCCCTCCTTCATCCCTGTCTCCTTAAATTCCTTTGAATTCCTGCTTTTCACACCGTTTTTCCTTCCCCGCAGCCAATTCCCAGTTCCCAGAACCTTCTCAGCTCCCTCCCCAGCCACCCAGGCATCCATTCCCAAATTCCTCCTCTTCCTCTCCATGTCTCGTGGGATGATTTCACTCTCAGGGCATCCCCCTTTCCCTGCTTCCTGGCTTTTCATGGCCAGGATGTTTCCCTCAGGAATTCCAAGAGCTTTAAACCAAGTTTTCCAAGCCCACTTTGGGTCTGGAGGGTGCTGATCCCACCTGGATGCGGCCTGGGGGAGGGAAAAATCACCTCCAGCCCCTCCTGTCCCCCTGCAGCTCCTCCAAATAGGGATAAATCCCAACTTTCTGAGCAATCCCAGGATTTTGGGTGCTTCTGCTGATTCATTCCCGGAGCAGCTCCCAGAATTTAGGGAATTTTAGTGGCGGATCCTCAACCAGCAGCATCTCCTGGCTTTTCTTCTTGGGAGGGGGAGGGACAGATCCTTTCCAGCCCCTCCCTGCGTTGGATTTTAATTCCAAGACCAGGAAGCCGCTCCTGGCTTTTCCCTGTGCCGGCACCCGTGGATGTGATGGGAAGCCTGAAGGAAAGGGGCCACCAGGGATGGGATTTTTTTGTGCCTGTGGATGTTTGGGAAAGGGCGGTGGGAAGAGGGGGGAGAGGATGATTCATCCCGGCGAGGAGGGAATGTGACGAGATGGGAAGAGACACGGTGTGATCGCAGCTGGAATGCTGCAGCCCAGCATTCCCGGGAGCGGATCCTGCAGAAATCCTGCTGGAAAAGGGGAAAATGGGAGATTTTCGAGCTCTGGTTTTACTTCCCTGGCACCTGATCCCGTTGTTTGGCAGAGTTGGAGGCGGGATGGGTTGGGGAGTGCGGGATTTGGGATTTTTTTTGGCTCTGAGTCCTGCTCCAAGAGGAGGGATCTGCAAGAAAAAGAGGGAATTATCGGGAGGAGAGGAGGGATCAGCCAGGGAGAGGGGGATCACCTAGAAAAGATGGGAATCACGTGGGAGAGAGGGTGGGATCATCCACGGAGAGCAGGGATCGCTCAGAGGAGAGGGAAAATCACCCAGGGAAGAGGGGGATCAACCCAGAAAAGATGGGAATCACCCAGGAATGAGGGTGGGATCACCCAGAAAAGATGGGAATCATCCAGGAATGAGGGTGGGATCACCCAGAAAAGATGGGAATCACCCAGGAATGAGGGTGGGATCACCCAGAAAAGATGGGAATCATCCAGGAATGAGGGTGGGATCATCCAGGGAGAGCTGGGATTGCTCAGAGGAGAAGGAAAATCACCCTGGGGAAATGGGAATTGCCTGGAATTGAGAGTGGGGTCATCCAGGGAGAGCAGGGATCTCTCAGAGGAGGGGGGAAATCACCCAGAAAAGAGGGGGATCAGCCCAGAAAAGATGGGAATCATCCAGGAATGAGGGTGGGATCATCCAGGGAGAGCAGGGATCGCTCAGAGGAGAGGGAAAATCACCCAGGGAAAAGGGGGATCAGCCCAGAAAATATGGGAATCATTCAGGAATGCGGGTGGGATCACCCAGAAAAGATGGGAATCACTGGAAGTGAGAGTGGGATCATCCAGGGAGAGCTGGGATCGCTCAGAGGAGGGGGAAAATCACTCAGGGAAGAGGGGAATCAGCCCAGAAAAGATGGAAATCATCCAGGAATGAGGGTGGGATCATCCAAGGGAGAGCAGGGATCACCCAGGGGAGATGGGATTCATCCAGAGGAGAGGAGGGATCACCCAGAAAAGATGGGAATCAACCAGGAATGAGGGTGGGATCACCCAGAAAATATAGGAATCACCTGGAAGTGAGGGTGGGATCATCCAGGGCAGAGGGAGAGAATTTCGGAGCTGCTTCCGCCCATCCAAGGAATTCCTCTTCCCTCCTGGGATCCACATCCCCGCTCTGCCTCCCAGTGTTTTTCCTAATTAACCCACAGATGTGATTAAACGAGTTTAATTAACCTGAGGAATGTTTCCATTGGAGAATATTTTCATGGAGATGCCGAGGCGAGCTTTGAGATCCTTGGGATGAACTGGGAAGTGACGGGGGCATCCCAAACCCATCCCAAATCCGTGGATCCGTGGATCTGGCTTTCACTGGGAAACTCCACCGGAATCCTGAAGGGAAAAGTGCCCCTTCTCAGGATTCAGGAGTCTCCAAGAGTTTTTCCAACCTCAGCCATCCCATAATTCCATGATTTCTGCCTGCTTGGCTGCTGGCAAATCCATGGGGCTTTCCTGGTGTCCCCATGGGCTCCATCCAGACCTTCCTGGGGACAACTCCTGAGCCACCCTACAACCCAACACCCGCCCGGAGCATCCCGGGATTCCCAACATGGAGCAAAACATCTGGAAAAGGCAGAGGAGGGCTGGGAAGGTCTATTTATAGCCCGGCAATTAAGAGGAGGCTGTTAAAAATTAATCACCTCAGCTCGTTAACGGCTCCCAGTCCCCACAGGGACGGGGCTGGGGCTGCCACAGGTTTTCCTCTCCCAGGGAAAAAAAAGCAGGAAAAATAAGGCTGGGAAGAGCTGGGAGCCCCAAACCCCCGTGATTCCCATTTCCCTCTGGACTGGGACACGGTGGGAGTGATGGGATCCACCCCAGGTGATTTTGGAATTTCCAGAGGGCAGGGATAGGTGGGATCTTGGGAAGGGATTCCTGGCTGGGCTGGAATTCCCAGAGAAGCTGTGGCCGCCCCTGGATCCCCGGAAGTGTCCAAGGCCAGGCTGGATCCACCTGGGATAGTGAGAGGTGTCCCTGGCCATGGGAAAAAAAAGCTTTAGGGTCCTTCCCAACCCAAACCAGTTGGGAATTCTGGGATCAATCCTGAGGAGGTCTCCATCCCTCCCTCATTCTATCTCTTCTGGCGGAGTTTTTTCGGGATGGGACGAATTCTCCCACCTTATTTTCCTGGAGCATTTCCCTGACCCACTTCCAGGAGGGATCTGGGCTGTTCCAGAGGATCTGGGAAGAGCATCCTGCAGCTGCCAAATCCTTGGGAGCAGGTGGCAGTAGGGGAACATCAACCCCAAAGATCCCACATTTAATGGGATCAGGGTCACACCTGGATCCACCTGGAATGGAGGGGGCTCCTAAATCCCAGTACCCACCGGAGATTCCTGGGATTTGGGCACCTCCAGGAGCTGCTGGATCCCATTCCCACATCCCATCCTGGGTCAGAGCACGTTCCTGGAGGTGCCCAAATCCCAGGAATCTCCGGGGGGGGGGGGGACAATAAAGCCGGCCTGGGGGGGACAATAAAGCCCAGCCTAAGCAAGGACGCCGCGGTGGCAGGGCCAGGCTGGCACAGCCCCGGGAGCCTCCCGAATTCCGGCATCAAGATCCCAAAAACGGGGCAGGGAGCTTGGTTGGGGTGATAAATTCTGGATTTTTGGGGAGTGTTCCTAAAATGGGGAGTGGGAAATTAATTGGGGTCTGCTGTGGGATAGATGAGTTGGGTATTTGGGATCCCGAAATATCCGGGGGTCTCCACGGTTCTCCAAGCACTGATGAAAAAAAATTGGGAATAATTCACCGGGATTTTTGTCATTAAGGATTTACAATCCCCTCCCCCCTCCAAAAAAAAGAAAAAATCCCAGGATTTCAGAGTTTCTGATGGAAAATTTTGACTCCCAGTGAAGCCGAACTGGGTGTTCCCAGAACAATCCCAGCATCCTCCAAGTGTGATTTAAACGTTTTCCTGAAAAAATGATCGGATTTGGGGTTGGTGATGGGTTTTGGTGATGGTTTTGGGCCAGAATTCCCACCCTGGGGTCCCATGCAGACCCCCGGGATTTCATGGAGGGTGTCCCTGCCAGGGTGGTGTCCCCACCCATCCCAGCGCTTCCCAAAACCCCAAAAATGGGAGAATTCCCCTCCAGCTTCACTGGCGTGCCCAAATTTTCCATTTCCAAAAGGCTCTGGAGCACCCGCGAGGTTCCCTGGCTGTGAAGCCGGGAATATTCGGAATATTGGAGCAGGAGCCGGACACAGGCCCGGCTTCTGGCTGGAATTTTGGGTGGGAAAGGGGCTGCGCAGGGAATGGGCTCCCAGATGAGGGTCAGGGACAATTCCCACAGCGCTGGTGGCTGGAACCACATTCCCAAAGGCGGCAGAGGAGGGTTTGGAATGGTTGGCGCAGCAGGAAGCGCTGGAATGGCGGCCGAGGGATGAATCCATCCCCGCTCTCCCGGCACGGGGAGAGGCAGAAGGGTCACGGAGCCGTCGTTACAAAACCCGCGGGTTCGGGCAGCGATCCCAAAAGATTACACAATGCTGGGATCCGGGATGTGGGATCTGAACCTACGCGGAGCCCCAGTGGGGCCGGAGAGAGGAGAAGAGAGGAGGGAAAAGGAGGAGAAGGAGGAAGGTGGTGCGGGATGATGGCGGAGCGGAGGCTCCTGCCGGCGGTCGGGATTCCCGGCCGATTCCCACTCGGCAGCCAGGAATAGCGCGGGATGGCGGAGCCGGAGGCCACACGTGCGCCGGGAGCGCGTGACGGAGCCGGGGTCAGCGCCGGGGCAGCGCTGCCAAAAACAAACACCACTAAAAACCCCAAACACGGTCCCGGAGTCGCAGAGCGGGGTCAGGATTGGCCTGTTCGGTGGATAAACACTGGGAAAATGGGCTCCGGTGTTTTTTGGGAATGCGGGAGTGCCGGAGCGCGTGCTGATGGTATTTTAGGATTTGCGTGAGCAGGGTGGGGGTTTGGGATCCCAGGCAGGAGCGATTCCCATCATGGCTCGGCCCCCGCGTGACGGGAATAGGGGATGAGGATGGAAAGCAGGAGCTGTTATGAGAGGAGGGCACTTCCCGGTCGTCTCCGTGTGGTGCTTTGGGATGCTGGGATGGATGGATGGATGGATGGATGGATGGATGGATGGATGGAGGGATGGATGGATGGATGGAGGGATGGAGGGATGGATGGATGGATGGAGGGATGGATGGAGGGATGGATGGATGGAGGGATGGAGGGATGGAGGGATGGATGGATGGATGGATGGAGGGATGGAGGGATGGAGGGATGGATGGAGGGATGGATGGGGTCAGTGCCAGGGCAGGGCTGCCCAAAAATAACCACCATTAACAATCCCAAAACATGGTCCCGGAGTCACGGAGCTGGATTCCCATTGGGCGGACGAACACGGCGAGAACGAGGGGCTCCAGTGGTTTTTGAGAATGTGGGAATGCTGGAGTGCGTCGTGTTGATATTCCTGGGATCTGGGTGGGCAGGGATGGGGGTTTGGGATCCCGCTGGGATGGCTCGGGAGCAATTCCCAGTGTGATGGGAACAGCAGATGAGGATGGAAAATGGGAGGAATAAAAAGAGGAGGGCACTTCCCGGCTCTTTCAGTGTGGTGCTTTGGAATGCTGGGATGGAGGGATGGATGGATGGATGGATGGATGGATGGATGGATGGATGGATGGAGGGA
>NW_024580983.1:78302-80594 GCF_017639235.1 Corvus kubaryi
GGATGGATGGATGGATGGATGGATGGAGGGATGGATGGATGGATGGAAGGACAGATGGATGGATGGACCGATGGAGGGATGGACAGATGGAGGGATGGACGGATGGATGCACAGACGGATGCACAGATGGATGGATGGACGGATGGATGCACGGATGGATGGAGGGATGGATGGATGGATGGATGGATGCACGGATGGAGGGATGGACCGATGGAGGGATGGACGGACGGATGCACAGACGGATGCACAGATGGCTGGATGGACGGACGGATGGATGGACGGACGGATGCACAGACGGATGCACGGATGGATGGATGGACGGATGGATGGATGGACGGACGGATGCACAGACGGATGCACAGATGGCTGGTTTCTGGGCCAAAAACCCACACAAACCCCCAGCTCACGGAGATCCATGGAATGATGAGCTCCCACCCTTGGCCTTCCCATCCCCGGAGCGATGGGACTCTCGGCCTGCGGTGAGGGGTCTCCGTTGGGATTCCCCACCTGGGATTAATTCCTTTGGTGGCTCAGAGGTGCCTGGGGAAGGGCGGGGATGGGAACAGCAGCCCTGTGTCCCCAGGCCAGGAATCCCAGCCTCCCGCGCTCTCTGAGGTCACGGCACCAGATTCCAGGCCTCCAACCCCACCTGGGCTCGTCCTGGTGCTGGCAGCCGTGGAGAACCGGCACGGAGCCGACGCCGTGGGCTCCAGGTGGTTCCGTAGGCCCCGGATAACGCCGTGGTCCCATTTTTATTCCCGTGCGCTGCTTCCTGCACCCTGCCTGGGATCAGGGAATTGGGACGGGCGGGGAGATGCGGGAGACGCGACCCCATCCCGAAGCTCCGCTTTGGGAAGCGCGTGCGGCTCCTCGGATGCCGGCGGGATCCGGCATTCTGAGCGCGGTGACATTTGGGGTGACATTCCGGGTGCCAGGGAGAAGAGAAGGTGACGCCTTCCTGGAGTCGAGGGGATGAATCCTTAGGGAAGGGATTCGTGGGAGGAGGAGAAATCCACCAGGATCTCGGAGGCTCGTTCGGTTGTGGAATAGGGGGCGGGAAAACAAAATAAAATAAAATAAAATAAAATAAAATAAAATAAAATAAAATAAAATAATAAATAAAATAAAATAATAAAAAAAATAAAATAAGGTAAGAAAAATAAAATAAAATAAAATAAAATAATAAAAAAATAAAAACAAAATAAAGTGAGAAAAATAAAATAAAATAAAATGATAAAAAAAATAAAATAAAGTAAGAAAAATAAAATAAAATAAATAAAATAAAATTTAAAATAAAATAAAATAAAATAAAATAAAATATGAAAGATAAAATAAAAATAAAATATGAACGATAAAATAAAATATAATACGAAAAATATAATAAAATATGAAAAATATAATAAAATGTGAAAATATAATAAAATACGAAAAATGAAATCAAATCAAATGACAAATTAAATGAAATAAATTGAAAAAGGAAATTAAATGGAATAAAATAAAATATAATAAAATAAAATAAAATAAAATAAAAATAGTAAAATGAAAGCAAATTGCCTCAGGGAAAAGGAAGAGAATGGAATAAAAAAGGGGGAAATAAAATAAAATAGAATAAAGCAAAATAAGTTGAAATAGGGTAGGAGAGAACAAGATAAAATAAAGTAGAAGATAATCCGGTTCAATTTAATAGAAGACGAGAATAAAATAAAGAATGAAATGAAATGAAAGGAAATAATATGAAATGAAATGAAATGAAATGAAATGAAATGAAATAAAATAAAATAAGGAAAATCATCAATATCACAATATATAAACATATAATTTAAAAGAAAATATAATATGACATAAAATATATATTACATTATATATTACATTAAATGCCTTCTATATTCTATATTCTATATTATATATTATATATTATATATTATATAATAATAATAGATATTACTATTGTTATAACTTAATACAAAAAAAACAGGCAATAGAATATTTAACATACAATAGAAAACAGAATAAAATACAAGAAAATACTTATAGAAAATACCTAATAACGAATACACATTTATCTATTTCTCTAAAATAGCGGGTATATCTAGAATTTATAGATATATTTCATTTCCCAATAATAAACTCAATATTTACACGATTTCATAGCTCCCCATGGACTCTTTCCCAGCCTTTTGGGGTTGGGGATTCCTTTTTCCCGGATTCCCATTCTCCTTGGCGTTGTCTTCACCCTCTGGCTCAGGCTGGGAGAGCTGGGAATGTTGCCCTGGAGAAGGGAAGGAGCCAGGG